>NC_064813.1:18424736-18557977 GCF_023721935.1 Panthera uncia
AAAATTTATTGAGATTAGGTTCACCCCCATTCTTTGTGCTTCTTCATGTGGCTACGAGAAGAGTTGAGATTGTGTACGTGGCTCACATCACATTTCTTTTGGATGGTGCTGGGCCAGGGGCTGTAGAGTAGTGTCAGGTAATGTAGACAAAGGACAGAGGTGTGAGATAAGAGGAGCCAGAGACATGAAGAGAAAGAACGTGGAGGGAGCGATGCCAAGCAGCCCAGAGGGCCTCAGGGTGTGTATTTCTGAAATCGAGAGTCGAGGAGGACACACGCGGCTTCCTTTGATTTACATTTGAGGGGCACCTCATCGACTATGATTCAGCCCACCCAAAGCATTTACAGAGCACTGCAGCCCTCATTTGACATTCAAACAACTCACAGATGACAGACCTGGTCATTTTATCCTAATGTTTTTGAGTTTCAGCCTGACAGTGGAAATAACCACGGAGATTATCTTGAGGGTTTCACCCCAAAGTGTGAGGACACAGCAGCTGGGACCAGCTAGGCGTGTTTGCTTTTCATATCTCCGTCTTTCTTCTCATCTCTACCACGTTATCATCTTTCCTTGGGAGAATTTTCCTTCAAACCAGATATGTTGCTCGTGTGGTAGGGAGAGAGAAGGGTCACTGCTATGTGTTCAGTATTCTTTTGTGGACCTATCAGTAAGAAGACTGAGGGGGAAGGCGTCATGATTGAATTTTGTTTAATAATTACAGATTTAAACGTTATAATTCACTCATTGTTATCATTGTTCTTTTTTAACATTTTTTTTTTTTATTTTTGAGAGACAGCACGAGTGGGAGAGGGACAGAGAGAGAGGGAGACACAGAATCCCAAGCAGGCTCCAGGCTCCAAGCTGTCAGCACAGAGCCCGACACGGGGCTTGAACCCACGAACTGTGAGATCATGACCCGAGCTGAAGTCGGATTCTCAACCGACTGAGCCACCCGGGCGCCCTTCGTTGTTATTGTTTTATTATTTTTAATTGCAGTGTGGTTTGGCGACAACTCGAACTCCACAAATTGCTCAGCATTTTATAGTTTACAAAGTGTTTTCCAAGCTTTCTCTCACCCGATTCTCTGATTTTCCTTTCAAAGTTTTCCATGATCTGTCCCCAAACTACCTTTGTTAATTTATTTTCTAATCCTTCTCTTGTATGCGTTCATTCAGTCTTGCTTAGTCAAACTGGTCTACTAACTGTTCTTCATGGTTAACCGTGTAAAGTAGGGCTTATTACCTCTCCGAGCCTCCGTTTCATCATCTAGAAAATAAAAAGGAATAATGCTGCATCTCTCAAAGTGTTGTTCTAAATGTTAGACAGGACAAATTACATAAGGTTCCAAACACAGTTCCAGGAACATGGTTGATGCTCAACACATGTCAACCTCCTTTCCTACCAAAGGTCTTCGCTTTGATATTGCCAAGATTAAAATGTCCAAAGGTGAACTCACTATGTACAAATTTCACACATAAAATGAGTCCCCTCTCTGAATTCCCTGCTTTGGCTAAAGGCTCACCCAAACCCCCAGAGGCACAATTAAGAAATACAGGTTGTCCTGGGTTCCACTTCCTCTCACAAAGCCACCCACATCCAATCAATCCCAGAGGCCTGACAAGGTCTACCTCCTACTGGTTTCTCAAAGCCACCCTTCCCTCCACCCTCACCCCCCCACCCCACTCTTTTGTCAGGCTCTCATTCCTTCTCATTTGGAGTTTCCCAATGCTCTGTCTCCCTGTTTCATCTCTTAAAGCCTAACCAGTCCAGTCTCCTCCCTGCAGCTAGGGCAAACTTTCAAGATGGTAAACTTGAGTACGCTTCTCCCTAATTGTAATCCTCCACTGCAGTCAGGGTAAGACCCTAATGTCTTCACATGACAAACAGGAGATACTTCACAAGCCGGCCTAGCAGTCTCCCCATGCCTCTGTCCACGCCCCGCTTAGCACTCCAGCTGCCGGAAATGACCGACAGGACCGTTAGGTGTAGCTGTGGTTCTCCTGCAGGACCATCCCCTGACCTGTCCTGCTTCTCCAGGGTTTCAGACCTTCAAGACTCTGTCAAGATGATCTCTTCTGTGAACACCTCCATGAGATTCTGAGAAAGAATGAATTCCCTCCTCTTCTGTACTTGTACACATTTCACTCAAACTGTCTTTTTGTGCTGTACCCATCGCACTATCATGAGTTATTTATGTGGCCATCTCCTGCACTTAACGGTACGGTTGGGATTGGCTTTCAAAGACGTATTTCTCAGAAAATATTTATTTAGTATATTATTAGGTATATGTGCCACGTATTCTTCTTAGGCACTGGGGATTCCACAGAGAACAACAGACAAAATCTCTGCCAGCAAGTTGCTCACCTTCCAGGGGGAAGATAGGGTAAGAATCGTAATAATGATTATTATTAAGATTGCTGATAATAGCTAACAGTTGAATAGCACTTATGTGTCAGGCATTGCTGAAAGCTTGACATACATTAACTCGTTTACTTCACCTAAGGATCCTATAATTCTCATTTTGATAAGTCCTACATTCCCATTTCATAGATGATGACTTGGAGGCCCAGCGAGGTTAAACATTTCGTCCAAGGTCACACAGTTAGTAAAGGGGGTATTTCGTGTTCTAACCCAGTTTCAATTCTGAACCTATATTGTTTCTTACTGTGGTATCCAGAAAAAATAGACATATAAACAAATAAATGAGATCATTTCATGTGTTGGTAATGAAGATTATTAAAATGGAGTATTATAAGAGTGAGTGAGGTGGTGGTCAGGGAGGGTCTCTTCAAGGAGGGAACATTTTTTATTATTTTTTTAATGTTTATTTTTGAGAGAGAGAGAGAGGGAGACAGAGCATGAGTGGGGGAGGGGCAGACAGAGAGGGGGACACAGAATCCCAAGCAGGCTCCGAGCTGTCAGCACAGAGCCCGACATGGGGCTCGAACTCACAAACCACGAGATCATGAACTGAGCCGAAGTCGGATGTTCAACCAACTGAGCCACCCAGAGCCCCAAGGAGGGAACACATTTAAATTGAAACCTGATTGTCAATTGAGGAAGGTAGAAATCCCAGGGTAGGGAAGGATCAGGAGAAAAGAAGTTGTATGCTGTTTGTAATCCAGGCTCTAGCTGCTGTGATGTCCACTGCTGGTGGTAGGCACTCAGTCCTGAGTGGTCTTGGGGAGTGACAAATTGTCCAACTGTTCCCCAAACCTCTGCCATCAGTCCACCTGTCCCTTCTGTTCTTTTGGTTTAAAACATATCTCACAAGGCGTCTGGTTTGCTGCTCCCCAGAAAGGTAGAAGGTGCAGGGACACACGCACACACACGCATCCCCGCTCTGCTGAACCACTTTATTTCACTTCTCTCCTGTGAATGACGTATCACTCAGAACCTTAGTGAAGTGACAGGCACAGGCACAGCGAAAAGGCTGGAGACAACCCAGAGGCATGAGCAAAAGGGGAAAAGAAAATTATTTTTTAACAAGACGAGAAGTGACTTGGACTGGCGGGAGAAAAGGGAATTGGATCAGGGAGGGGCGTGCAGGGTGGGGGGTGCTCTGTTTCCTCACCTGGGTGGTAGTTTGTGTTACAGTTTTTCATATGTGTTTTATGTATATCCACATGTATATGTATACACACATATATACACAAACACACATATATATTTATATACAACACACTACATATATATACATATATATCTTCTCTATGAATATTTCTCATAATAAGGCTAAAAAAAATTGGTGGGACAAGTTCATACCTATTTAATGTACATCCAAAGCCTACTTTATGACAAACATTGTACCAGGCTTGTTTTTACTTATATTGTTGTATTTAATTTTTTAAATTTATTTATTTTGAGAGAGCGAGTGGGGGAAGGGCAGAGAGAGAGGGAGAGAGAGAGAATCCCAAGCAGGCTCCTCACAGTGCAGAGCCTGATGCGGGGCTTGAACTCACAAACCTGAGCAGAAACCAAGAGACGCTTAGCTGACCGAGCCACCCAGGTGTCCCTAATTTTTATTACCGCCTTTATGAAGTAAATATCATTCCTGTTTACAGACTGAAAAATAAGGAGGACAAAGAACAGAGGAGTTGCCATTGAGACCCAGGGCTCTCGCCCCCTGCACCATGCCCTCTACCTTTTGCACAGGAAAACTCCAAGGGTCAGCAAGGTGGGGAGGAAAGGCCCCTGATTTCTGGGTCAGGCAAACTTGGGCTTCAGTGTAATCTTGGCCACTCACTAGCTGTTTGAGCTCAGATACATTTCATAACCCCTCTGAGCTTCAGTATCCCCATCTAGTGCAGTGGAGACAGTAACCCCTTATCTGCACAAGTATCGTGATGATTGAAGAGGATTGAAAAATATCAGCAAAGTGTCTGCTACACAATGGGCACTCAAAAAATGGCAGCTACTGTGTTCGTGTCCTGAAGTATTAAAGCTCATCAGACATTGACTTTCGTGGAGAGCAATGATGGCATTTATAGCTGCGGTCAGTGGGAGTCAGGTAGTATATGCTGTTAGATGCCAGTGAGTCAGGAACTTCCGGGCAATAGTACTGTATGCCAGGCAGCATGCTAAGTGCTTTCCAGGCATTGTCTCATTTAATCATCCTACACCCCTCTGAGAAGAGTTGTTCTCTTCTGTTTGTAGATGAGGACATTAAAGTTCAGAGAGATTAAAGAGCTAATCCAAGGTCACACCACTTGGAAGTGGCAGAGCCTAGTTTTGAACCCAGGTCTGTCAGGTCCCAGAGCTCATGCTCTTCCACATTGGGCTTTGCAAAGTGATCACGGTCTTAGGCCATGTCCGGGGGAAAGGGCACATTTGTGGTCAAGGTAAGGGTATCTGTTCCAAGGTCTGGGCTAAATCAGTCAGGAGTGGACTGGAAGCACTGTTAAACCCTTAGGGGATTTGTGGGGCAAGCCAAGAGAGTTACTACACATTCAAAAATGCTGTCAAGTTTCAAGTGCAATGCCTTACACATCGGGGGTATTTTGTATGTGCGGGCTGAATATTTCAAGTACCTGTGTTTCTGAATACAGGTGTCGTTCCATTTTCAAAAGAGCAGGCAATTTTAAAACAAATAAAATGAATCGAGTCCCTAGGCTTGGAGGAAAAGTTTTCCCTGAATTATGCAAGGACATATTAGCAGTGGTTTTTAACCTTTAAAGAAGGAGACGAGTCTAATCAAATAAACCCTTACCCAGAACCCCAATAGATGAAGCAGATAAGAGTAGAGTTCCCTGATTGGAGCAGGTCTGGGGACCTGGAGCTCCCCCACCTGTCACCTGTCACTTGTCTTTTCTCATCTGCATGTGGTCCTTGAGGAACATCCTTGGGACCTAAAGTCTGTTCATGGTACGCTGCAAACCACTGCACTACAGAATTCCTTTAAAAAGCAAGACTTGGCGATTCATGTAAAATAATGGGTGACATATTGAAATTGATTTTAAAATAGGAAACTCTCACCAGCCCCCAAACACCTGTGAATTGACTAATGACTGTTGTTCATTCTTGTTCTGGATTGAAGGTGCATGAAATTCGACGCATAGAAATAAAATGTCTGCTTTGAGTCAGGCACGGTGCTAGTCACAGTATCACTGGCCGTAAGTTCAGTTTAACAAATCCCTACAAAGTAGATATTATTCCCATTTGGCAGATGAGAAAAAATAAGTACAGAGAGGTTAAGTCAATTATCCAAGATCTCACAGCTAGTGAGTTGTGGAGTGGGGCTTCAAACTCAAGTCATAGGATGGATTAGAAAGCCAGAGTATAGCCACGAACCTGAAGCCTCTGCAAGAATGGATCAGGAGTGATACTGCCTCTCTCTGTCAACGTTTTTTTGGTTTTGTTTTGTTTTGTCGTCGTTATTGTTTGGTTTTTTGGTCTTTTGTTTGTGTTTTACTTTTCCCAATACTCCTCAGTGGTGAGATTTTAAGAAAAACTCTCTCTGG
This sequence comes from Panthera uncia, assembly GCF_023721935.1. NCBI lineage: Eukaryota > Metazoa > Chordata > Mammalia > Carnivora > Felidae > Panthera > Panthera uncia. The sequence continues at coordinate 18,430,697 of NC_064813.1, forward strand.
ACCCTCTGACCTCCAATGACTCTGCTTTTTAGTGCACTGAGGTCTCCTGGGACCCAGGCCGAGGTCCTCCCTCACAGCCCCTTGCCCTCCTCATCCCTAACCTCGGGGAGGGACTGGCCATCAGGGTCCATCCAGTCTCAGTGGCAAGACCTTGGTGATCAGGAGGCAGAGTGTCCTGGGCACCAGGCTGCTGGGCTAAGGAAGTGTGGGGGATTCCTGCTCAGCTGAGGTCTGGTAGCCTGGAGATGGGGCTTACTGGGAGAGTGTGGGGTGGGGTTGTGGAAGGAAGTCCTTGGAATACCCTTAGAGGTATGGAAATGCTTAGGCACTCAGTAAAGGAATGCGGGGGCGGTTAATTTCTGCCTCCCCCTCACTGGTGTTCAGCCATTTAGCATGTGCTATAAATAAGCCATCAAGCAGGAGCAGGGGAGATGGGTGAGCAGCCTTCCGGCGGGGAATGGGGTCCTGGGGGGCTCCCTGCACGCGCCTCTTTCCCTTTCCGCGATCTTTGTCCTTTGGGATTTGAGCCCTGCGGGATAACGGAGCAAGGGCAACATCCTCCCGAAGCCTCGGGGCACTGGAGACCCCTAGAGGCAAAAGGCTGCATTACAAGCCCCCCGGTTGCAGAGGTGCAGGCAGGGAGCCTTGCCGGGAGCCTGCCGTGGCTAGTACCTTTCCCAAGACCCGTGCGTGGAAGTGCAAGCCCGTAATCTCCCAAGGGACAAGGGCGGGTCGGAGGGCGGTTGTGTGTGGGGTGGGGTGGGGGTGGTAGCAGCAGTACTGGCGACCCTCCCCCTCCCTGCCCCCACCCATTGTCCCTTCCAATGCCAGTGGCTGCTGCTGCCAGCTTCTTAGCCCCTGCAACAGCCCCGTCAGCCCTCCGGGCAACTCCCCACCGCCTCCATCCAAATGATGTCTTTCCCTGAGGGCCTCCACGCCTCTCAGTAACCTGATCAACTAATTTGTCCTGAAGTATTAATGACTAATAATGATGCAATGTGCTGCCCTCTCAATTAACACTCGAGCACTTCTGAAGACAAATTCACATATTTTAACCCAAGTAGGAGACTTGTGTCTTTTCCCTTTTGAGAGGAATTTGTAGGCCCCTCAGAGGGAGCCATACAGACAGCTGCCTGTTCAGGACCTATGCTGCATTACTCCTAATCTTCGCGATGTTGGGGGCGTTATGCCCAAAGAAGGCCTGCTCTCACCCACAGTCCTTAAAAGCAGGGCTTGGTGCTGGTGATGGGCACACACAGGAGACCCTGTCTCTCCTGCCTCCTCTCCCACAGCTAAGTGGGGACTGAGAGAAACCCGAGGCGGCAGAATCCACAATGACGCCCATGTAGCCTTCATTAGGAGAAGTCTGGAATGCAGGAGTTGCCATAGACGGCCTCCCGATGTCAGTATTACGTCTCTGGGAGTCTGATGGGCTTTCACTCACATGTGAGATGATCTAGGCGTCTAGAGATTCTGGCCCCGGGATGATTCACTTGGGTTCACATGTCTGGCAGGCTCTGCTATGTGTTAGCTATGCACTGTGCCAAGGTAACCACACAAGCCTCAGTTCCCACATCTGTAAAATGGATGCAGTAAAACTCGTGTCACAGGATTATTTTGAGTCTGAAATGAAATGATGGAGAATTAGCACTTCCTGTAATGTTCGGTGCATGCAGAGTACTCAGTAAATGACAGCTCTTTTTCCTAACCATCTTGTTTTTGTTTTTACCATTTTTGCCCTATCCCAAACTTTCAGTGCAGGGCAGCATACAAAGGTCCTATTTATTAGTTAAAAGCAGGTGAAGCAGTGCAGCCTCCTAGGTGTGGTCAGTTTGGTAATGAACTAGATTTCTTTCCAGGTGACAGCACTGCATGGAGTTTTTGGGTTTGTCTTGGTCTTTTTTTTTTTTTTTTTTTTTTTTTTGCCTCTGCTTGGTTTCTTTAAATGTATCTCACAAATGCAGTGAGCAAAATGGATTTGGCAGTGACTTAAAAAGACTTAATGCATTTTGAAAAGAAAAAAAAAGGCACAACAAAAACTGGTTTGTTTCTGTGATATATGGTTCATGTGATATGACAAAAATCCATTTTTATGCTTAGGAAAATTGGCTAATTTTAAAACAGTTGACACATGCCGTATGCATATAGAGTAATGATAGATTTTGCTCAGGCAAACAACCAAAGAACACAGGGCCGGTGATATCTCTGTTAGGGCTTTAGTCGGTTAAATCCCTATTTGGTGGCAGACCCGTTCCACACAGGAGAGGAGAGTGAAATGACAAATGGACTCCTTGTGGCCTCAGGTGCTAGAGTCAGATATTTTATCATAAAGATACCAACCACCAAGCTTGGAACACACACTGTGTTTTCATGAAGCGAGCAAGAGCAGACAGACTTAGGAACCTACCTGAAGAGCAAGCTGTATGTGCAAGAAGGTGAACAGTTTTTAAAGATATTGTCTGGACAAAACAGGGAGAATAGTGCAAGGGACACTGAATTGTTCAGCCACCCTGATCTGGTGAAATTTGCCTGGTCATTTCTCCTGCTGGACCCACGGATGCTTTTCAGACTCCTGATGGCAGCCTTTAGCATCCTCTGGTCACACTAAAAGGGGACGCCCACATATTCCCCGTTACTACCATTTAGGACAACGAGATTACATATGAAAATACGATACTACAGAAGTTGCGTGTGAACTAGAGAGTGATCATGAAAAGTTTAAGATGGAGACAAGCTCTCTATTAGCTTGATGTCCCTCCCGTAGATTCCTCCACTTTTGGCTCCTAGTGTAGGTCAGCCAGGGACCCATCTCCATCACAGGCTAATGACATGCTTTCTATTTGACTCAAAAAAAGCCTTTGGCTTTTTGTTTTTATTTTATTTTATTTTATTTTATTTTATTTTATTTTATTTTATTATTTATTTCAAGGCAATATTTAATTAGTGACTGCAGAGGAAAAAAAGCTGAACAGCTTAGAGAAGGTTTATGGTTCAGGTCTGCAACTCTCAGCAATTTGACATTCTAATCCTGTTATTTCTCACCTTAAACTGAACAGAGTCAGCAGGGTTGGGTTTTTTTTTTTTTTTCCTCTTCCCATAATTCATCTAGCTATTAGGTTCCCCTCCCCTACTTCCTACGCTCCTCCTTTGCTTTATCTGACTTCTTTGTCCTGTTTTTTACTGCATTTCTTTCTGGATATCAAAACCAAAACAAACAAAAAACCCAAAACAGTATCTTGGTGGTTGATTGGTGACTGAATCACTTAGAAGAGAAATTAATTCTTCTACTCCCTACTTTGATTCCCAGAATGAGCCCCCTGTATCCCACGTGAACTTGACCACTCAGGTGACTGCAGCTGAGAAACTGAGCAGTGTCCCTGGTTCTCTTCTTAGGTGTAGACTGTAAACATTTTGTAGCCAGGATCTGAGCCTTCTATCTAGCACAGGGAAAAATTTTTAATGTTTATTCAATTAAACAACCTCACCATCTACCCCCACAGCATCCACTTTTCATTAAATAAAATACAGGCTTCTGGGAGGTTAACAAGTATCCTTCCTGTTGCGAAAAATTTCGTATTCAGGATTTCAAATGTATAGAATTCCAAAATCAGGAAAGTGTTTTCTTTAATGCGGTGGTTCTCAAAATTTAATGTGCACCTGGGGAGCTTGTTAAAATGCAGAATCTTCAGTTCCTCCTTCGGAGAGTCTGATTCTATAGGTCTTGTATAAAATTCAGAAGACTGTGTTTTAATAAGCAGATGATCTAAAGACCACCCTTTGAGAAACACCATTTTAAGGCAAACCAAATAAAATGTCACCCAGTTCAGTTTGGCCGAACATTAGTGTCCCTTAAGCAGTTAATGGGTGTCATGAAGGAAATAAGGTCTGTGCTTGGAAGAGGTGGGGTCATGGTTCTCTCCTTCCCACCTGCCCTCTCCTATACCATTGGAGGTTTATAATTCACTTAGCAGGCTAGAGGTTCTGAAATGTTTTGCGATAAAGAAACATACACTTTCACTTTATTTAGACAAATATTTCCAATATGTCTTGACCTTGACATTTTTAATCATTTAACTTTATGGTGAAAAACCTATGCAGTTTGGGCGAATTCCATACGGAAACCATTGTCATGGGGGGATGGGCAGCATCTACTGGACAAGGGAGATACAGCCGCCCGGCTCCACTATTATCAGATTTCCCAAGGAGAGAATGCGTAACATTCGTGTGGCACCGTGTTAGTGGGGGAACCACTGACCGTGGGAAGATCTTATTGTCCGGAGAAGTGTTGGTTATGATAGCCGTCATTGGTTAAGCATTTAATATTCACCAGGTACTGTTCTGCATTTTTGAATATGTATTACCTTATTTACTTCTCAAAATAACCCTATGAGTCAGACACTTCATCCCCATTTCACTGAGGATGAAACTGAGACACTGAGAGGCTACTATTTGCTTAAGATCACAGAGTTTGAAAATAGTTGACTAGGATCTGAACCCAGGCAGTGAGCCTCAAGAGCCTGTCCTGTTATCTGCTCTATCAGACAGCCTCTCCTGCAGTATCGAAGGTTCTGGGAATTTCTGCCAGGGAGGAATGACAGCTCCAGCTACCTCTCAGTGCCTCAGGATTCTCTTCCTGCGTGAGGGCCTGGGATCATTGCCCCTTATTCATCAGAGAATTTATTATAATGACCGCTTGAACCTCTGAAAGATTTTGCTGTACTTAAACACAAAATATGCTTAGCAAAACAACCTGACAAGGATGATTCATGGAGAGCAATTAGGTGCAGAATCCTGTGCCTACCAAATAACGGACTGGGCTGAAGATCTGGCCATCCTGCTGACACCTTCATACGAAATGCAATCGCCTGGTCCTTGTCAGGATAACCTGGTCTCAACCCCTTCATGTACCTGACCATTGAAGGAGTCCCTGAAGGGGCAAGCTGGGCTGGGTGACACAGTTCCAATTTACTTCACCTCTTTGGCCCTCGGCTTTCTAGTCTTAATTCAAAAAGAGGGGGGAGACTAATGAGACCTGCATTGTGGCAAGGCATAAATCGGTATGTAAGTACATATATGTGTACGTATGTAGGACGAGTAGAGCTTTCCTGTCAGTTCCTTCAAAGGTGTTAATGAGGAGATAACAGGAGGTCAAAGTCATGGTCCTGGGGAGTGAGAGGGAATTGAGAAAGAAACATCTTGGCTCCCAGATCCTGGATCTCTTCCAAAATGCAGGTGGGATGTGGGTCACTGGAACTTACAATCCAGCCAGGAGTTTTTGGTTACTTTAATTTCCTTCTTTGTAAAAATGTGAATAATACTAGTTATAGACATATCCCACTGGGGAACTTGGATTCTCCTTTATTAATGAAAGCTGGAGAAGTGTCACAGGATAACGGCGGAGAATTTCCCAACCCGATTTCCAAAGAACTAACACTTGCCAAGCATCCTTTTAGACATTCTACAAATTGTAGACTATTCAGTTGCCCCCTTTAAGATCAGGAAGCCGAAATTCAGGCAGGTTTGTTATCAAGAGTCACATACTCAACCGACTGAGCCACCCAGGCTTTTTGTGCATCCAGGCTGCTGACCTGCCATCAGGCACCAGCCCCAGGAGCCCATCAAAAGAGCTGGTCTTCCAAGGTCTCTCCTTCTGAACTTATTCCTATGGATCCTGAAGCCCCTTGGCAGTTAATGAGCTTAGTGGAAAATCCCTCCCTCCCAAACTGAGCACATACACTCACCAAAATAAGTCTTCTCAAAATAATTTTCCTTTGGATCAGGTCTCAGACATGCCGAGCACAGGATCAGGACCAGAGCAGGGACTGAACATTTCAATCCTGCGGGCTTCACGTGAAGCCTGGATAATCAACCGTGAGGAGCAGGAGGAGGAGGAGGACGAGGAGTGTGGGGGTTAGTTTAACTAAAGCAGACCTTGTGAGGGCTTTTCTAAGCACTCCCATGTGGAGAGCCCCACTCTTCTCAGAGGAATACAAATTCTATTCCTTTTATTTGATCATATAGCAAGTGCTTAAGATCACAAACTCTGGGAAGGCTGGCTGCAGATTTATCATTATTGGTTGAAGCTGAGTGGCTGTGGGGGTACAGAGGGGTTCATAACATGATTCTTTCCACTTTCGTATACGTTTGGGAAAGTTCCATAATTAAAAGAATAAGATAAATCATGAATTTGGAGAGAGAGAGAGGGAGGGAGGGAGAGGGAGAGACTTGAACAGAAATTCCACACAAACACTTTCTTGCTGCGTTATCTGGGACCAATGATTTACATTTTCTGAGCCTTTGTTTTCTTACCAATACAATGGAGATAATATCTGTCTAAAAGGATTATTGTTGAAAAATAAATGAAATAGTGGAATAATGAACTTAGCACAGCGACAGTCCCATAAAAATTGCTCGATGAATAACTATCTTTGTGGCTGTATTATTTTTTATCTTTGTTGTTAGTATCATTTTGTGAGTTCCTTACAGCAGCTACTGTACCTTCTTGAGGTTCGTATTCATCCTATCTAGTTCAATTCCAAGCTCATATAACAAGAGCAACGAATATTTATTGAGCTTCTCCAAGGCGCCAGGCATTTTCTAGGAGCCAGAGATAGAGCAGTGAACAAAATAGACAGAAAATAATATCCCAGCCCTTATGGAGCTTATATTTTTGTGGGAGGAGACGAAATAAGCAAGAGTCATTATGAATAAGTGAGTGGTATTTTTTGCTAGAAGATAGTAAGTGCTATGAGAAAAAAAAAATAGAGCAGGGGAGATTGGAACAGTCGAGGAGGGTTGCACAATTACATGGGATAGTTAGGGCAAGACCCAATGACAAGGTAACATTTGCGCAAAGTCCACAAGAAGGTGGGAAAGTGGTTATGTGGTTATCGGGAGAATTTTCCCCACAGTGGGAAATTAATATATTTTGTTTAATAGCTCCTTGAGACCTATTTAACTCTTTTTTGAAAATATTTATTTATTTATGTTTGAGAGAGATTGAGAGAGCACGAATGGGGCAGGAACAGAGAGAGGGGGAGAGAATCCCAAGCAGGCTCTGTGCTATGTCAGCACAGAGCCCAACAGGGGGCTCGAACTCATGAACCATGAGATCATGACCTGAGCCGAAATCAAGAGTCAGATGCTCAACTGACGGAGCCACCCAGGTGCACTGAAACCTATTTAACTGTTATATCACCTCTTAACTTCCACGCTATGCATGCTTTATCCCATGGTAGGCTCCCTAAGAGCTTAGAGAATGTACCATAGTTTACATTTATGCTTAATCCCAGAGCTCTATAGGTTAAGAACTCAGTAATTGTTTATGGAAAATAAACTCACACCTATCTTTGCTGAGAGTTCTTTTTTGTAAAAGCAGAAACTGCAGTGTATACGTTTGCAATAAAACTCACCCTCTTTACACGTACCTTTATAAGACGTCCTCTTCTAAGTTTTATTAATGTGATGCTTTCAATTAAGCTAACTCAGGACACAGCACCAATTAATTATAGGGAAATCTGTAGCTCGGAAGAATTTGGGGGAGGTGAAAAAGGCGGACACAGGACACAGGACAGACACAACTGATGTCTTTAGTGCAGTCCTAGCTGGGACAAAACGTTTTAAGAGTCTTAATGCAAATTAAGAATTGCAGTTATACATTATGTGACCTTAATTGAAAGCAATAGGCCCCAGTTAGATTTGATTCCACAAATCCAAACAAATGACCAAAGGCTGCTATTAAGGAAGCTGAAACAAAGGTACCTGAAAAAAGTAATTTTCTTATGATGTAGTCAGCAAGATTTTCTGCCATGGAGTTCTCTCACAAGGTCCATTTGGTAATCATGTTCTTTAGTAACCACACCTCCCAGAACAGGATCCAAGACTGCTCCGCCTCTGGTCAAGCACCTGTCCACAGTGAATGGTATTGAGAGATGGCAGAATGATTCATTTGGTTGCTCCTGATGTCTTCCAGAGAAGAACCACAGCCAACAATGGTAAATTACCTTCTGGATGGTAAATTACCTGCAGGCTTGTTGAAGATCCAACAGACAAAGACACTGATCTCTCCTCCTTAACACAGACCTGCCCTGTCTGGTGCTGAAGAATCTGGACTTTTTTTCTTCAAGTAACTTTATCAATATAAATGCTTCTCAAATTGGGACCTACACAGCACAGATCATTATTTTCAACAGAGGCCTCTACATTGTGATGTTTTGTCCTCATAGAGCCTGACGGAGTAACAATACATTGTGTAACTGCCAATCTCCAGAGAGACCCTCACAAAAGCAGGTTGTCTGTCTCCTGTCTCCTAAGGCAATCTCATGAATAAACCATCTTAATGTTAAGTCATGTGCATAAATAACTTAAGCCAGGCTTGTGAGAGAAAACAAAAAGAGAGTATGTGGGACACTGATCACTCACCATCAGTGTTCCCTCAGCCAAGATTCGGGAGGGTTCCTTGAAGCTTGGTAACAGGTGGTTTACCCATAAGTTTCAACTGAACAGAAATTCCATTCCATTTTAATGTCCCCTTTCTGGAACTCAGCTGACAATGAATAGGACTGATACAATTCTAAGCTTCCTCAGAATGTTCCCATCTTCTCCTCTGTGAGGCTGACTCCAAGCTAGAATGACTAGGGAAAGTTTCCTTTGGACATGAATATGGATCTTTAACTGCTTGGCAGGTGGGGGAACAAGTCACAGGTCTTTTGAATCCATCCATTGAAAGACTACAGAAACACCATGGAGAGGAGTTTACTTCTCTCATTTCTGATTGTATCTCCTCACTCACTTTTTCTCACTAGACTGGAGTTATGTGGCATTTAAAATAATGTCCTTTTAAGTGTATTTACCCATCTGTCTCCTAGATCAGTCTCTATCCCTCAATCTTCTCTACCACATGTATTTCAAATTCAAGTTTAGCTCTTTCTGCTTATGTCACACTTCTCTCCAATCTTTTTCCCTTGTTCTTTGTCAGCCAGCAAAAATCTCTCTCTTCCCATCTCCAGAACAGCCTACACACCATCTGTCGAGGTTGGCAGGCTCCTGTTCTCTCCTCTTTCTTCCCCTAGTGGGAGTCAGTCAGGAAAAGCATGTGGATCCCCTTTGAAGCAGCTATAGGCAGACCAGACCATCTGATGGTTCCTCCTTCACTAATGAACTACAGTTTCATGGGATAGGAAGTGAGCTTTGGGGGACCAGTCTGTCTGCTTGGATCCAGGGTGTGGTTAGAACAGACTCTAGGGTCAGATGGCTTGGTTTCAGTTCTGGGCTCTACTAGTGATGTGATCATGAGTGAGTCACTTAACAGAGCCAAGCTTCTTCATATAGAAAATGTTGTCGACCACTGTGTCTCTCACAGGGCTGTGGTGAAGATTAAGTGAGGTGATTCAGAGTTTAACACAGTTGCTTGGCCCATGAATGTTATGATATGATATCATCCCAAGCCAATGAGCAAAAGCCCAACGTTTCACTCAGTCCAGAGAAGATCCAACATCTTAATATGGCAGAGGGTCCCGGTGGTGTTGTTATGTGTCCAGAGAGCATTATCCCTTTAGGAGAGTATAATATTTCCATTTGCTTGTTTGCCACAGAGCACTAGTTTACTAATCCAGAGTCTTATCGCTAAAGAGTCCTATCAGAACTTGTGTCCTAATTGAATGAGTAGTAATTTGCACATAGAGCATTTCTGGGCTGAATTTCTTTTTTTTAATTTAAAAAAAATTTTTTTTAACGTTTGTTTATTTTTGAGACAGAGAGAGACAGAGCATGAACAGGGGAGGGTCAGAGAGAGGGAGACACAGAATCTGAAACAGACTCCAGGCTCCGAGCCGTCAGCACAGAGCCCGATGCGGGGCTCGAACTCACAGACTGCGAGATCATGACCTGAGCTGAAGTCGGCCGCCCAACCGACTGAGCCACCCAGGCGCCCCTGGGCTGAATTTCAAAGAGCAGCCAAGGCTTATGTCAGGAAGGCTTTCTAACAGCAACCACTATTACCCCGACCTTTTTCTCCAGGAAATGCGTTGCTTAAGACATTTGAAGTGAAAGTGGATAAAACTCTGGAGAGTATGAGGATGGGAACAAAGTACAGTAGCCCTTGGGGATGTAGGACTTAATGGTCTGGCAGGTCCCTTTCCAAAGCTGGTTCACTTGATTCATGTGTCTTTCACCTATAATGTATACAGAAGAAACCTAGATTAGAAACACAAAACATTTTCAGTTGTCAAGCTGCATATTTTGTAACTAGAAATTTATAGTGAATAGCCCTTGTGAAGATCAGATCTATTTTCTATGTTACATAAAATATGCATTTCTTCTTATATGTTCTTTGATACATAGCTTGCTTTAATCTTACATTAAAAAATAAAAAATGATAATGAAAGACCATATTTCTTTGAAATAGGTTTTAAAGTGTCATCGATCAATTGGAATAATGAAAATAATGGAGAAACAAGTTTAAGTGTGGGATTCGTGATCACTAGTGGAACAATTATTCCAATAATTGCTCTGCTATGAGCAGAGATAATAGGGGTCTCATTTCCTGTCATTACTTCCCATCTTTGATGGAGGTTTCTCACCAATCTCATAAAGTTAAGAGTGTTTTGATTTGAACCTCCTTTAACATGGGAAGGATAAACCTTTAGCACTAAGATCAGAGACCTGAAGTCCTTCATTGACAGCCAACTGTACATGTTATCATGCCTCTGTACGTACTTGTGCATGCCCACTTGGGCTGTGGGTGGATGGGTCTGGTAATTAGCAAAGGATTAGTCTAAGAGGGAAATGAGTTGCAGAAATATAAGTGAGATTACAGAGACCCACTGTGAAAGCCGTCTCGTTCCAAACTCAGTCTTAACTTATTTTTTTCCCCTTGCTACACTGCCTCTGTGTGTGTGTGTGTGTGTGTGTGTGTGTGTGTGTGTGGATTTGTGGAGAGGAAATGAGCCCACCCAAGCTCTATTCTTATTAAGGACATCAGTCATCTCCCTGGTACAACTGATTTCCAAGTTTTATACTACACTGACCATGGGCTGACCCTATGTTCAACTTTGGATTATTTATAGTGGTGGGCTAGTGGAACATGAATAAATGTAATTCAGAGAACACTAAAACTTATTTTACCCAAGCCTTCCTATAAATATCTCATTGGAGCAATGAGCAAGGGCAAAAGAAATCAGGTTTTGCCCTGCGGAGCCAGCATGTAGAAATGAATGAGTAATCAGGTAGTCAAAAACAAGGTACAAAAGCAAAGACCCCGAATAACTTAAAAAAAGACCAGATTTAGGAATATTCAAGATCGAGGAGCCCAAGAATAACAGACTTGACGGTAAGAGACAGCCTACAGGGGCAGCCGGATGGGCCTGTTCCAGTGGAGGTAACTGCCCAGCAAATAGCAAACCACGGCCGATGTGGGCTAAAAGAACCTTGGAAGAGGAAACCCACTTGGGTTGTGAGGCATCAGCTCCTCATGAGACCAGGCCTGTGTTCCCAGGTGGTGTAGCGAGGTCTAGGACAGGCTCTGTGCACTTTTCTCCTTCCTCTCTATGGTTCCAGTGTAGGGATGTCAGTACAAATGTTCATTTCATCCTTTTGGAAGACAAGAGCATGTGGTGGGTGAAGGGAAGGAGCCACATCTCCTCAGTAACACTGTCATGTTTCCAAAGCTGTTTTGATCAGCAATAACAAATGCCTGGATTTGAGCAACTGCAAGTGATTTCCCAGGCTGTGAGGGGGAGGGATTAGGGAGACAATTAGACAAAATCATCTGTGTTATCGTATTGAAAGCAAATATCTGCCTTATGTTAATGGCCTTTATAGGATCCACAGAGGTAATACTAATGGAATTATAGGGGACATGGTCAGGAATGCCCAACAAGAGCCTATGGTAATTCAATTAGCAGAACCTTCAGGAACCATATAATTGCATGAAATTCTTAGTTTTCCCCTTGTTGGGCAACTTTACAAAATCTTTATTTCTGTCTCTCTTCATGGAGAAGGATTAAAAGTGTGTCCTTCTTGAACTTGAGCCTTGCCACTCAAGCATCCCTCAAGTAGGATTTAACTGTGAGAACCTTGCCATGTCCAGCATGTGCCCTCAACAGAGGCAAGGTCTTTTCAGCAGACATTGTTGGGTCCATTTATAGAATTGTGTTGTTCTAGGCTTGTCTTTCCCATCACATGGTGAAACTGTATTTAAAAAGTATTAGCCTGCCAGTGATGGAAGGAGACCCAGTCACCTCACCTGTGGTCATTCCAGTCACCCCATTTTATTCAGGAGGTAACCAAAGCTCAGGGCTAACTTGTTCAAGGTCACAGAGCTAGTTATTGGCGAAAGCCACACCTGTAACTGGGGTCCCATTCTTCCCAGTCCATTCTTCCCGTGGTCCTGGACTTTGGCATGCTCTTGTCACAATAGAAATGCTGGTGTTAGGACCAGACTGAGACCGGCAAGTGAAGAAGAAGCTAATGACACTTAGGAAATATTTCGCTGTGGATCTTATTGTTTGTATCATGTTAAAAGGGGTAACACTGGTGTTATTTATGTCCTGGCAGTATTCAATAGGAGAGGCATGGGCAGTTTTTTTATTTTGTTTTCTCCAATAACATTTTTTAATGTTTATTTATTTTTGAGAAAGAGAGAGACAGAGTGTGAGCAGGGGAGGGGCAGAGAGGGAAACAGAATCTGAAAAAGCACAGAGCCTGACACGGGGCTTGAATTCACAAATCATGAGGTTATATCCTGAGCCCAAATCGGCCACTTAACCCAACTGAGCCACTCAGGTGCCCCTCCTCAATAACATTTTTAAGGTAACTTATAGGAAAACAAATTTTCTGGTCCTCCCAATACCCTAAAAATCTTCCTCTGTAATATGATCTCAGTCTTACCTCTTTTCATTAACAGAATAGCTTGCTTCCCATTATTTTGACACCCACGACTTGAGGAGGATACGTAGTGGGGTTCTTTCCACCAATAATATGCTTCTGAGAAGCCAGGTCTGGACAGAGGTCCTGGACTCCACCTGGACTCCACCTGCCCACGATACCCAATGTGTGAATGGACAGGATCACAAAGATGAGAAATGCCCATTTTCCTGGTATCAGCAACTAGGGATGAGACACATTCTTTTTTTTTTCTTTTTTCTTTCTTTTTTTGGGGGAATGAGACACATTCTTAATTTGCAGGCAAAACCTTGTGTCTAACCATTTAGTGTATCAAATCTCTTTCTATCCCCTTTTGATTTTAATAAGCCTTCATTTCTCCCTCTCTCCTGAACAGCTACCCATGACTAAGAAGATTTAACTTTCTTTCCATACATATAGGGATGCCTTGCACATATTTGCATATGAATAGAAAAGGTAGGACTATAAAGCGGTGTGTGTGTGTGTGTGTGCGCGCGCGCGCGCGCGCACGCGCAGGTGCGTTCACGCCTACACCTGCGAGGGTATGAAGCATGTACGTCAAGACCCGCATTACCCAATAAGAGTTGACCCAGAATTGGCCTATAGTCTCCTTGACAGGCTTAACGCTTTCTCCAATGATGCCCTACTAATCAGAGTATTTTTGGATATTCTTCTTAAAATATTACTTTCTGGGTCTCATAGCAAAATATTTTCCACTCATCAAACGCCTGCTGGTCACTTATCCTACATCAAGCAGTATGGCAGGACCCGAATGTATAAAATAAAAGAAATGCTCCCCATTCTCGAGGAGGCTTACAGCCCAAGGTTTTCCCAACTCATCTTTACAGTCTTTGTTATTCATCATATTTGGTTCTGACTTTTAATCTAAACATAAATTATTCCCTCCAAGGACAAATATTTGCCACTGTTAATTATATTTACAAGAATGTGCTTCGGGTTTTGGAGGTACTTCCAAAAATATTTTTGGGTCGCCGCCACATCCCTGAAATAAAACAATGTACCGGAGGGACATCTTTGATGAGCAAACTACTTTTTTTGGAGATTTAAATTCCAGCCTATTTAGCAGACTATTGTGACTGTTTTATTTTTCTACACCCTTTTTCATGTCTTTAAATATCCCTTTACATCATTAGTTCTCATGCTTTTTTGTGTTGCCACCATATGGAATGAAATTCACTTGCTGACGGCGCCCTCACACGCATGCGAGACTGACTCCAACAGGTTGTAAGGAATAGCACTCACCCTTACAAAGGACGCTGGGCCTCTAATATTCCCCCCGCCCCCCTTTTTTTCACCCTAACAAAACGCAGTAACTCAGTTCATGGCCCGTGAAGGCCCTCTACGTGACACTGTCATTTTATTATTTTTCAAATTATGTGTGTTTGAACACTTCCCGAAACACAATGTAGGAGAACTATGGCATCCATCCCCCAAAGGAGCAATGTTCTGGAACCTCCTGCGGGTACCACATTCCACAACAGCTTTATCATGTGGTTTTATTTATTTTTATGTTTATGTTTTTGCTACTTACTCTGTTTTTACCCTGTTCTTGATTTTGTAGTGGAAAAGGTGTTGCCAGTACACCTTAACGGTTTTTTTCTTTCTGCTTTTCACCCGTCTCTGGACTATATTTACTTCTAGGCTGATGGTATTTTCTTATTTAAGGACTTACCAGCTCTATGAAAATAAGCATTCAGTAAAGTTAGCCTTATTGTGTAATTGTGATTCTTTTATTATGATGGGCATCAGACTAACTTGACTTTTTATTTTTTTACCCTTGGACTCCTTTCACCCATTTTATTTATTTTTTTAAATTTTTTTTAACGTTTTTATTTGAGACAGAGACAGAGCATGAACAGTGGAGGGGCAGAGAGAGAGGGAGACACAGAATCGGAAGCAGGCTCCAGGCTCTGAGCCATCAGCCCAGAGCCCGACATGGGGCTCGAACTCACGGACCGTGAGATCGTGACGTGAGCTGAAGTCGGACGCTTAACTGACTGAGCCACCCAGGCGCCCCTCCTTTCACCCATTTTAAAACAGTAGTGGTACTATTCTGTAGTCTAAGCTTCTGCTCACAAGCTCAGAAGTGGCCCTGGGCAGACTTGTGTTGGGCATAGCACATGCTCAGTGCCTTCTCTTTCCTCGTCGCGCCCTTCTCCCTCTTCCCTGTCCATTCTTACCTTAAAGCATTTAGCCCTCCTAAGTTCTTACTTCATCTGGGTTTGAATCCCAGCTCTGCCATTCTCTGACTGTGTGCATCTAGGCAAGCCACTGAGTTCCTCCGGACTGAAGTTTCCTTAACTATGGTTAAGATTGGGGAAATTGTGGGATGCTCTCAGTGGGCATAGTGGAGTCAAACCAACACCAGTGCCTGCGAGCAAGAGGGAGTCAGTTCTTGGAAAGCAGCTGGCAAAGAGCCGAGCCTACCTAGGGATGCCAAGGGGCAAAGCAGAAGTCATCGACCAGCCATAGAACCCGATATGCCGAAAGCCAAGTGGAGAAAAATGCTTGGAATCCAAGTCCTGGACGATGGTCTGTAGGTAGCATTGTAACAGATAGGCCAAGAGCAAAAAACCAGGCAGATGGCATTTTGCTGATTTGTTGCTTCTTTTAAGAGGGTTTGGTGTATATCCCCCTCCCTGGGCTGTTGCCTCAAAGCATTTGTAAAGAATAATGATACCTTCCTCACTGGGTTATTTTAAGATTTTGATGACGCGCTGAGTACGAAAGTGCTTTGAACACTGTAAAGTGCTCTACAAATGCTAATTTCTCTATTTACCCCTTTTCAAAACTGTTCAAAGCTGGCAATTTATATTGGGATAAGAGAAACAAATGTATGGTCCGGAGCAGAAGACTGCTAATGTTGCAGGAGATGCACATTTTAACAGATTGCATTCTCCTAGCCCAGTTGTTTTCCGCCCTAGATATGCATTAGAATCACCTGATGAACTTGGAAAACTTAGTGCCCAGGCCCTAGACCTGGAGACGCTGCACTGACTGGTCTGGGGAGGGGCCCAGGTGCTTGGTGTAGAAGGTGATCTAATTGAGAACCACTGCCAGAGGAGGAGACGGCATATGTTAGAGTTTAGGTGAGCATCTAGAGGACAATCCGAGTCCGTCCCACCCTGTGTGCACACTCACAGATGCGGGGCACTCTGCACTGGTTTCTTCAATTGGAGCATAGTCATTGGGCAGCTGCTCTCTGTCCCGCAAATCCTGGGAAATCAAAGGGAAATAATACAGAGTTCCCAACCTCAAGCAGTTCAGTCCATGGAAGACATGGGCTTTCGTGTAGGGCACAAGTAGTTACAATTTCATGTGGTAAGTTCTGTAATGGGGTAGGGAAAATAGAGGTGTGAGACTACAGATTCAACCAGGAAATATCAAGGAAGCTTTTCAGCAAATGTGAAATTTAATATGAGTGATGACAAACGTACCTTTTGCCAGGCAAAGGATAATAGTGACCGCAAACATTCATTGGACAATTAGCATAAAGAGGCGCTGCTCTGAACTCTTGGTAACCCATCTAGTCATCCCAATGACAAACTTAGGAGATAGGTGTTAATATTAGCACAAATTCCCTACCAGTTTGTGGTAGGGAAGTGGTTCTCCAAATGCGGTGCCTCCCAGGCAGTGGCGTCATCACTAGGGACCTTGTTAAAAATGCAGGTTCTTCAGGGCGCTTGTGTGGCTCTGTTGGTTTGACTTCAGCTCAGGTTGTGATCTTGCAATTCTTGAGTTCGAGCCTCCCGTCGGGCTACGCGTTGATGGAAGCTTGCATGGGATTCTGTCTCCTTCTCACTGCCCCTCCCTTGCTTGTTCTCTCTCTCTCTCTCTCTCTCTCTCAAACTAAATAAACTTAAAAAAAAAAAAGAAATGCAGGTTCTCAGTCCCCACCCCAGACCTACTGACTGAGAAACAGTTGGGTGGGCTTTGTAGCCTGTGTTTTAATAATCCCTTCAGTTGATTCTGATTCTGCTCTGTCTAAAACACCAATAGGTTAAGTATCCTGCTCAGTGTCACTCAGAGACTAAATGGTAGGAGGAGGATTCAGACCCAGGCAGCCTAGATCAAAGCACCCACTCTTAACTTCTGTGCTGAGAAGAAGGAAAATCTGGGGCATCTGGGTGGCTCAGTCAGTTAAGTGGCCGACTTCAGCTCAGGTCATGATCTCACAGTCCGTGAGTTCGAGCCCCATGTCGGGCTCTGTGCTGACGGCTCAGAGCCTGGAGCCTGCTTCAGCTTCTGTGTCTCCCTCTCTCTCTGCCCCTCCCCTGCTTGCTCTCTCTCTCAAAAATAATAAATATTTTTTAAAAAAATTAAAAAGGAGGAAAATCTTTTCCCAATTCATATGTTGAAGCCCTAAACACAATGTGACTACATCTGAAGATAGGATCCTTAGCAGGTAACTAAGATGAAATGAAGTCATAGGGTGGAGCCCCAATACCATAGAGCTGTGTCCTAAGAAAAGGAAGAGAGAAAAGATCTCCCTCTCCCTCTCCCTCTCCCTCTCCCTCTCCCTCTCCCTCTCCCTCTCCCTCTCCCTCTCCCTCTCCCTGGCACCATGGTCTCGGATTCCCAGCCTCCAGAACTGGGAGAAAATAAGTTTCTGTTGTTTAAGCCACCCAGTCTGTGATATTTTGTTATAACAGGCTTATCTGGCTAATGCATACCCCCACCCAAGAAGAGGGCCTGGCATATGCAAAGGAGCAGAGACAGGAGAAAGCATGGGCTTTGCCCGGGGCAGAGCTGAATAGGATGGGGAATAAGCTGTTGGATGAGGGGCAGTGATGGAGTGTAAGGTGTGACCAAAACAAGAGAGATTGAAGCCAGATCCTAAAGGCCCTTGCATACAAGGGAAAGGCACTCAGACCTTCTCATGTGAGCAGTGAGAAGCCAATGGAAGATGTTAAGCAGACCAGATTGGCATTTAGAACAGTCACTATTAGGGGAGAAAAGGATGGAAAGGAGTATGGTGATTTGGTGCGGGGCGGGGGGGGGGGGGCGTCGATTGA
Source organism: Panthera uncia (assembly GCF_023721935.1). Classification (NCBI taxonomy): domain Eukaryota; kingdom Metazoa; phylum Chordata; class Mammalia; order Carnivora; family Felidae; genus Panthera; species Panthera uncia. The sequence goes on from NC_064813.1 coordinate 18,448,636, forward strand.
TGAGTTGGGAAACTTGCTTGTTTTCAGTTCAAAGCAAACATGAAGTAAGGTCATAGAAAATTGGGTCTAACGTCTAAATCTAAGATGCACTGAAATTAAGATGTCTGTGGAAAATGTATATAGAGATATAGAAATGTGTACATATAGAAACAGACTTACATATAGATTTAGATGAGCATGGATTGGAGGACGTTAAGACCTGCACTAAGCTGTTAACGCTTCTTACTCCGAGCAGTGAAACTGGAGGGGGAAGCAGAATGAATGTTCCTCAGACTCTGTATTGTTTTCCTTGTTGTCGACAGCACGAGGTGCCGATTTCATCTTTTAATGAGCACAGTAATGACCACATCTGTGTGTGTCGTGTGTGCGCGCACACACGTGCAGGTCTGGAGCTCAGGTTTGTAAATGGGGGCCGCGTTGCTGGATGGGCAACAGGGAAAATGTGGGAGCTCGGGAAGCTTGGGAATGAGGAGGAAAGTCTTCCAAGAATGGCAGGGTGGGGCCTACTCGGTTCAAAGGATGGGCAAGAAGGGGCTCTTGGGTGGCTCATCCCGTTGAGCATGGGACTCTTGGCTTCTGCTCAGGTCATGATCTCACGGTTCATGGGTTCGAGCCCCCGGTAGGGCTCTGTGCTGCCAGCGAGGAACCTGCTTGGGATTCTCTCTCTCCTTCTCTCTCTGCCCCTCCCCTACTTGCACCCCCTCTCTCAAAATAAATAGAATAAACTTAAATAAATAAAGGGCGGTCAAGGAAAGTGTAGGAGCATAGACCAGTCCCAGAATGCTGGAAGAGAGTCCGTGATCCTGAGGAAGCTGTTTCTTCATCCCTCACTGTACCCCCAGTCCCTCCTGACACATACTAGGTGCTCGTGGTCCAACAATTGTGAAACGAAACTATACCTTTTAGCAAGGGGAGTGACCTCGGTGTCATGGGCTCAGGCTAGTCCTGCAAAATGGCAGTTGGGCAATTGGAGATTCTAAGAGTCAAAAGAAAGACGAATTGTATTTTCTTCTCTCTGTCCTCCCTCCTGTTGACATCTCCCGTGCTAATCCTGGAGAAGTGCACTCTTGTAGATACGGAGTCACACGCCATATGTACAAGCTTCACACAGACATGGATGTTGTGTTCTGTTTTCATCCCTGAGGTAATACTTTAGGGAAAAAAAAACAAACCACCCGTAGATATTTTGCTCATCGCAAGATGGGGGTGGAGGTGGGGTAAGCGAATGTAAAGGTCCCCCACCCTTATACCTTATTGCCCTTGTAGGGTCAACGTAACAAACTTTTAAACTTGGCAGCATGATAATTCTCTGACAGACAGCAGTTGTAGGCCAAACTTGAGGAAGATCAATGAATGATCTATTTGCAGCCGGGTGGTGGTTTGCATTTCCAACTCTGGCCACATGTACTGGAGCAGCTTTTGTTTGACTTTTTAAGGGCAACTTTGCACAGCATGAGCCCAGCTTGCTCTGGAGAAGAAGGAGGATTAGCTGATAATTTTGATCACCAGCTCCTTCTGAGGCCCACATCACAGAGAGGAGAGGACACTGGGGAACCGCCCAGCCCTCCCCCAGATGTCCCAGGCAGATCGGAATTGAGGGCTCTTTTAAGGACTCCTTCTCATTTTTCCTTACTGTTAGCTTCTGATCTGGATTTCCCTTGTCTCCATGTGGCCTCCGTCATGTTCCAGCTGAAGTGCTTTCTCTCATCTTTCCTCAGTGGAGATGCAAAAAAAAAAAAAAAAAAAAAAAAGACAGCATTTTCAGGGTAAAAAGGGCTTCTTAGCATTCTAACTCTGAAAATTGTATTTAGGCTGAGCAATTTGGGATTCAGGCATATCCCAAGATGACTCTGTTGATGATGACGTATGAAAGAAGGGCAGGAAAGAGATCGAAGGGTGTCTTCTTTAAAAATAAAATGTGCTGGGGCTCCTGGGTGGCTCAGTGGGTTAAGTGTCTGACTTCGGCTCAGGTCATGATTTTGCAGATCATGAGTTCAAGCCCCGTGTCGGGCTCTGTGCTGACAGCTCAGAGCCTGGAGCCTGCTTTGGATTCTGTGTCTCCCTCTCTCTCTGCCCCTCCCCTGCTCGTGCTCTCTCTGTCTCTCTCAAAAACAAATAAACATTAAAAAAAGTACTGAATTCTAGAGCATGGCCAACTCCTTTTTCCCTTATGCTCCCAGCCAAGGCCTCGGTAGACATTGACAGCTCCACCTATGATCTATGGTGAGATTTTGACGCTCGTTCACCATCTCCACAGTGACCTCCCTAGTCCAAGGCGGTGTCATCTTTTACTCAGTCCACTTTCTGACCTCTGACCTCTGACCTCATCTTTCCTCCACCCTTGGCATTCTAGATAGATTCTCTTCTCAACAGAGCAGCCTTAGCAAACCTACTCCAGCATAACGTTGTACTCAGGTCAAGCTCACGCCTTGTGGTTCTTACAGAATCTGGTTGTCCTCTATCTATCTGACCTCATGCTCTCCTGCACCCTCACTCCCTTGTGGCCGTGCTGCCACACCAGCCTCTATGCTGTTTCTCTCGCTGGCAAAGCAGGCTCATGCCTGCCCGCTCTTCTCCCTCAGCCTGATGTGCTTTATTGCTCCAAATGCCCTCTTGATCTCACTTGCATTGAGTCTTTGCTCAAATATACCTATTACTTGAGTACTTGATATAAAATAACAACCCCCCCCCCACACACACACTGTTGCTCTCTATCCTCTTGCCTTGCTGCACTCTTCTTCATGGAACTATTCCCACCTGATATGTTATATATTTAATTATTGATATGTTTGCCATCTGTACTCTATCCCACTAGAATGTAAATGTAAGAAGTAGTTGACTAGTGCTCAGCGTGTAGAAATTCGTCAATATTTTGTGGAATAAGTCTAAGATATAAAAATAGTATTTATCGTGACTCATAGTTTATAAAACAGGTGCTGAATAGAACCTGGACATTCAAGAGTTCTAGAAGCTTAAACTTAGGAGGGCACATCTGTGCAGATCATCCGTTTTCTCCTACCTTGCCTCTCGTTTGATTAGGATGAGCTTGAACGGGAGTCTTCTGGCAATTTTAACTTCACCAACTGTATCATAAAGGACTGTTTCTTGAATAAAAGAGAAGGTTTCTTAAGTTTTCTCTCGAGACCCTAAAATGGGTCCTTGCTTATTATAAGAAGCCAGAGATTTTGCCTTGTACTTCTTGGAAGCCCACATACACTTAACACATAGCCTTACATATAGTTGCTTGCCAACTTTTGTTGAAGAATTAACAATTGTTGGGTATTTTTCTGGTTGTAGTTTTTTTCCTCCTGAATCCTAGGCTTATAAACTTTCATCTAACCTGGATCCATTGAGGTGAGGTGAGATCCAGTGCTCTAATATGAATGCACGGGGATGAAGTGGGGTACAAAAGCCATATCCAATTCACTTTTCCTCCATCCATCCATCCATCCATCCATCCATCCATCCAAGGAACACTTTAAATGTTAGGTAATGTGTTAGATACTGGGGTTAAAATGACAAGCCAAAGCAAGTGATAATGCAGCCTTCATGGAACTCACAGACTAGCGAGGGAGACACGCTTTGATCAAATAATGATCCAAACAAATATGTAAAATTATATTGGCAAGTTTTATGAGTAAAAGAGAGACAATGTTAACAGGTGCTTGTAGTCAGGAATTTGACCCTGACAGGGACATTCAAAGAAGGCTTCCTTAAAGAAGTGGGTTGAGTGAAAAATAGATGAACAGAGCCCTCAAGAGCATTTGCTCATGCAGAGGCAATGTGAGGAGCAAATGCCCTGTGGTTGAAGGCTATTAGACTCATCCCAAGCCTTTAAAGAAGGTCTACATGGCTAGTGCACAGAGCAAGGTAGAACATATGGGTTTGGAGAGGTGGGAGGAGCCAGATCATTCATATTAAGAGTGATGGGAAGCTGTTGAATGATTGCTGTGTTTTGGGGTTGAGAATGAGCAGGTCTATTAGTTTTCTTTTCCCTTTATTTCTTTTGTTTGTTTGTTTTTAGAGACAGAACAGGTAGGGGAGAGGGGCTGAGGGAGAGAGAGAATCTTAAGCAGGCTCCACACTCATCACAGAGCCCAACGCAGGGCTCAATCCCACAACCCTGGGATCATGACCTGAGCTGAAATCAAGAGTTGGTAGCTCAACCCACTGAGCCACTCAGACACCCCAAAGGTCTATTTCCTATAGCTGCATAGCAGTTTAGCACAAATCTAGTGCTTTAAACCAACTCACATTAGTGATCTCCCAGTTCCCATGAGTCAGGAACGTGTGCATGGCTTAGCTAGATCCTTTCCTCAGGGCTTCATGTGGCAACATGTGTTGGCCAGGCTATATTGTCCCTGGAAGCTCAGCTAAGGAAAATCCACTTTTACGACCTTGCCGCTTGTTGGCAGAATTTACTTCCTTACAGTTTTAGGTCCGAGGGCCTCAGCTTCATACTGGCTGTCAGCTGGAGACTAACCTCAGGTCCTAGAGGCTATCCACAGGCCACTGCCACATGGCCGTCTGCATAGGCAGTTCACAGCCTGGCTGTTTGCTTCTTCAAGGCCAGCAGTAGAATCTCTGTCTCCAGTCTGCTAAAATGGGGTCTTCCCTAATATAATGTAATAGTGAGAGTGACATCCCATCACTGTTGCTGCATTCTGTTGATTAGAAGCAAGCTACAGGCCCTTCCTGTACTCAAGAGGAGGGAATTATACAAGGATCTGACTCACTGGGGGCCACGACAGGAAGTAAAAAGAGATGATATGTTTAGATCTGATGCATTATGCAAAAAGCATTGGAAGTCCAGATGAGAGAAGATCGTTTAGATTAAGGTGGTGGCAGTGAGAACAAAGACTTAGGGTTAACTTTGAGCAACATTTTAGAAGTCAAATTGGTAGGATTTAGGGATAGGTTATACTTAAGGGACAAGAAAGAGGAAGATACCAAAATTACTGTGAGGTTTCTATTGAATAAGTATATCAATGGCACTCAACACTGTCCATTCATTAAAATCCTTTGAGGGGGCTTTAAAAAATACTCGCTGCAGGGCGTGACCCCACACTTTTTAATCAGACCGTTAGGGGTTCAGGCATTGGTATTTTTAAAAAGGCTTTCCTGGTGATTCCAAAGTGCAACCAGGATTGAGAACCCCAAGAACATATTATTCTGCCCTTCACTTTGCTAAGATCATGAGCCACTTAAGATCATGAGGCTGATTTTGCACTTACTGACTTGAGAAAGTTTTGAGATGTCAGTTAAAGTACTCAGGTTGTACACAAATCCTATGAGCTCAGGAGGGAGGCCTGGGCTTGAGGCATGAATTTCTTATAATCTATGGGTAACTGCTTTCTGTGGCCACAAATGTGGGTTGACGCCTCCCAGGGTAGAGCATATAGGGAGAAGAGGGAAAGGCCTGGAACTGTACTTTGAGAAACTCTAATGTTTAATGACTTGGTCTAGGAGTATGGGCCTGTTAGAAAGCAGAAAGAAAACAAAGTATGGGGTCAAGGAAACCAAGAGGAGGGCGTGTTCATGAAAGAGGCATTAGTCAGTGGTGTCAAATGAACTTATGGAGGTGATGTGGGAGTCACTCTAATGCCTGACTCTCTCTCCAATAAAGGATGTCAGAAACCTCTAGTTACTTTTTTTTTTATTTAAAAAAAATTTTTTTAACGTTTTATTTATTTTTGAGACAGAGAGAGACAGAGCATGAACGGGGGAGGGGCAGAGAGAGAGGGAGACACAGAATCGGAAGCAGGCTCCAGGCTCTGAGCCATCAGCCCAGAGCCTGACGTGGGGCTTGAACTCACGGACCGCGAGATCGTGACCTGAGCTGAAGTCGGCCGCCCAACCGACTGAGCCACCCAGGCGCCCCATAGTTACTTTTAATTGAACCCCTGAACTATAGCATCTGCAAACTTTCTCTCTTTTTTTCCTCACTACAGAGGTAATGAATGTAAAATGTAGGCAATTTAGGAAAAACAAAAGGAAGGAAATTTTAACTACCCATAAGCCTACCAACCAATGATAACTACAGTTGGTATTTGGTATATATACACATATACATACATACATACATACCATGGCTCCAAAATGGTATCTGTGTGGTGTTCTTTTTTAAGCATATGTACATTATTTTTAATAGAGCAATAACTTGCATACCTGTATTCTTCACTTAATATATCTTAAGCAATTTTCTGTGTCACTAAATCTTCTTATATAGCATACTTTTAAATGATTGTATTATACTGAATTATATGGATATGCCATAATTTGCTCAATCTATTGTACAACATTTAGGTGTCTTGAATTTTCCACTATCATAAGGACCACATTTTAAAATATAAAACATAATCAGGAGTGTGAAGGGTCAATAAAAAGCACTTGGAACTTGGGAATCCATGGAAGAATAAGACACAGGTAGAGACGAGCTTCATTGCTGGAAGAGAGAAGTACAGAATGTGACCTAGATCTGGAACTAAATCAGGCTTAGATACACAAGCCCTCCCATCGCCACCCCTCCGAGCTGACTGCCGTGCCACAGAAGCAGAGCTCCTGCGCTTTTGTTGGATGACAGGGAGCAGGCAGCATGCACATCCACTGCATGCAGACAGCTGGCAAAGACAAAGAAGTCTAGAACTAACGGGCCCAGACCAGCTTCAATGTTCTCTCAAACTCACAGAATGAAGAATTCTTGGTGAGGAGAGAGACCGGGGCTGCTGCTCCTGGTTAAGTAGTCCCCATATGTGGTAGCCAGCCTTCAAGATGGCCTTCAACGAGTGTCCGTTCCTGGTATCTACACCCTTGGGTAGTCCCCTCCCCCAGAGTACCCGGTTAGATCTACATGAGCGGTACCTGCAGCAGACATTGTGGTGCGCAACTTGCATGGCTAGGTTGTAAACATCGTGGTGGCTTCTGCCTTGCTCTCTTGTGGAGCACCCACTCCGGAGAAAGCCAGCTTCCGTGTTGCGAGGATACTTGAGTTGTCCTTCGGAGAGGTCTGTGTGAATGAAGAGTAATGGAGAGCTCCTACCAAGAGCCAGCGCCAACCCGCTGGCCTTGAGAATGAACCAACTTAGACTTGGGTCTTCTACCCCCAAATATTCAGATGCCTGTAGCCCTAGGCAACATCATGAATGCAACCTGGTAAGAGACCCAGAGCCAGCCCGACTTCCTGACCCACAGAAATTGTGTGAGATAGTAAACATTTTTTTTTTAAATTTTCAGCTGCTAAGTTTTGTGTTCATGGCTACACAGTAATAGGTAAATAATATACTTCAGAAACATAAGTAGCTCAGTTTCTCTCTCTCCGCTGTTGTCAAGCAATAAACCATCCTTGTAGCTGAATCTCCGTGTGCATCTTCAGAACAATCGTCCAGAGATAGACTTGCTAGATCAAAGGAAATGCAGAATTGCAGTGTTATAGGGTCAAATCTTAAGTGTGTTGTTTCAGACACCATGACATTGGCCTTCACGTGTGTGCCCGTGCCATCACTTCTCTTGTCCCATTCATACCCATGCAGATCCATGACTGTTTTCTGCCCGTAGGCAGTGAGGCTGGAACAGGAGTAGGGGCAGAACAATGACAGGAGTCCTCAAAGATTGGTCCCATGGTACGTGCTGACCTTTGGAGGGTCATCTTTGTGAACATAGAGAGGTTGGTGCTTAAGATGCTTGACGTGGCTTCATTGACGAGACTGCCCTGGTGGAAGTGTTTGCTGCTTTGGACGGGAACACACTGATATGTGGAAATGCAAAGATTCCTAGAAAGAAGAAAAAGGACACGTGTGGAGACCAGGAGAGAGATGAATGGAGAGAAGGGGAAGGAGGCAGGAGTAAAACAAAGAGGTCTAAAGCAATAGACTGCACATATGGCATTAGAGTTAGAGGAAGCCATACCCACCACAGGAGAGGGAGGTTTCGGCTAATGATCCCACCCATGGCAAGCTGCTCCTGTTTATGGGCAGGAAGCTATCAAGTTCCAACAGCTGCAGCATCATGCTTTTCAAAGGCCTAATTTTAGAATGCTCCTGATAATGCCCCAGGAGTTGCTAGGTCTGAATTAAAAACTCCAGGTCCTTTCCCCCCCCCTTTTCTAAATAAAACGTTATTGATTTACTAATGGCCTTTGCATCCTGCTGAAAACAACCCTATAGAAGAAGAAAGATGTTAGTAGAGCCAGAGGGCTAACAGCTTGGAAAAACCCAGATCGCAGGTGGGCAGGTAGACAGAAGAGAAAGGGAGGGTGGAAATTCAGGGTACAAAGAGGCTTTGAAGGGGAAGAGTGGGCTGCGGAAAATAAATGTTGCCCTGGGATCGGGATCTGGATCCGTAAGCGTGGAAGTCCTGTGTGGATAATAGGCCCCTCGGGTCTTTGTTAAGACCATAGTTTTGTTGGAAGAGTGGGCTCCAGTGAAAGGTCTCTGGGTGGCAAACACCTACCTAGATTCTAATGCCCGCCCATTATTAACTGGCCACATAGACCTAAACCTTGTAATCACAGTCTGGACTCTGGTTCTTCCTCTATGAAACATGGGGCCCTTCTACAAGTCTAGAATTCCAGATGTCAATTGCCAATGTGGTCGCCATCTTGCTGGGAGTTTTCTCTATCATTATTACAGTTTTTTTCCTGGTTGCTTCCTTTCCCCGACCTGCAGGGCAGGAGAGGACAGAGCTGTGCTAATGGATAGAGGATGATATGAGTGAGCAGGAACCTGCTTTCGGAGCGGGGGGAGGCAGGCAAAGCAAGAGAAGTCGGAGATCAACAGAAGCAAAGGGAGAGAGAAGCCAGGTGGGAGAGGCCGGCAGTGCCTAAAGCTGCAAAGAAGCCAGGGTGATGAGGGAGAATTGGACTGAGGAGGGTAGAACCCAGTGGTTACAAGCCGGCTCTGGACCAGACAACCCGTCCCGGCCATAAAACGCCGGCACCTTGACAAATTACTCAATCTCTTTAGCTCTTCATTTCCTCGTCCATAAAGGTAAAATAACAGTAGAACGCAAGGCTGTTTATTGTTCTGCGGATCTAGTGAGACAGTGTATGTAAAGCAGAGAGAACATCGCCTAGCACCCAGTTACTACTCAGTGAGTAGGAGCTACAGGTACTGCAAGTACTAAAAGGTCCTGGTTTGGAGAGTGGAAAGTTGCTGTGGGTTTTGCCGAAGTCAAGCTCAGTGGTGTTTGTGGAACGAGGGGCGGCCGTGTGTGGGTCGGTTCAAGAACAATGTTGAGAGGCATTTTGTAGTTGGGGGCGGGGATAGCTTTGTGTCTGTGAATACACCAAAAACGAAAATGGGAATTTAAGTGTTTGAAGAAGTACGCTTACCATTCCCTCCATGCCCATGGTGGTGGCAGTTGTGACCCCCTAACTGCTGATAACTGCCCTTGAGAGAAATAGCTCCCAGCTGCTACATCTGTAAACCGTGCACATTACTCCCCCGGCGTCTCCTCCCCCGCATTCCCTGTTTGTGTCACTGCCTCGAATGTTTGAACCCTTTCAAGCCACGTCAGGGGACTCTACTCTGGGGGCGTGTGGATGGTATCCAGAGGTGTCCTACGTGGTCCGACAACTCTACCTTTGTTGTCCTTTGCCTTTTGGGTCTTTGCTTGCACGCGCTCTCTCTATCCCTTTACAGTCGTGGTGCATCAGCAGCGTGGTGGCTTAACTGTCATTCCGGAGGCGAAGAGAAAATGCAGGATGCGGCAGGCCCTCGGATACGACTGCACGGGATACAACTGTGTTTTGCTCAACAACACAGGGAACCATTTGCTTAGACTATGGAGTGAATGGTGTCTCTTGGCGTTTGCAACGACAGTCTGAACGCGGGTATTCAGTGGCCCTATAGGGGAGGGGAGTGTTCTAAGTCAGGATGAGAAAAACAAGACAGAAGAACTGAGAGCATCTTTAATTGAAACTTCAGGGGACAGTGAGCCCAGAAAGCATATGGGTAATTGCTCCCCGGGTCCTCCACACCAGCTGCGATGTCAGGAGGGCACTTTCAGCCTTTGGGCCGCTCATTAGGGCACAGAGCGAGGATGGATGGAGTGAGACAGAAAGCCCCATCCTGCTGAATCACCAGTGCCAGTTCCAGGATCTGCCCGGGCCATCCCCATGGGCAGCCTGGCCAAGGACTGAATAAGCACAAGGCTGTATGTAGATCTGGCAGGATATCAAGGATGGTGGGGCGGCAGGAGGGCTGAAGGAGCCGGAAGCAGCGACATTTGTGAATGAGTGTGATGAATTGTTTCTGTTTGTTTCCACTAAACCCCAGCTCCGCCTCGCACGAGGGGAACAACCAAGTGTGAGCGGCTGAGATGGTTGAAAATGGCAGGATTAGCTGACCGGCTGTTCGCATCAGTAGCTGAAGCTCTCTAGCCAGGGCAGCTGGCTCAGGTCTTGCTCAGTCATAGAGATGATGGGACAAATAGAGCAGCACTCCTAATATCTTACATTACTTTTTTTTTTAATTTTTTAATGTTTATTTTATTTTTGAGACAGAGAGAGACAGAGCGAGAGTGGGGGAGCGTCAGAGAGAGAGGGAGACACAGAATCTGAAGCAGGCTCCAGGCTCTGAGCTGTCAGCACAGAGCCCGATGTGGGGCTCGAACTCACAGACCGTGAGATCATGACCTGAGCCGAAGTCAGAAGCTCAATTGACTGAGCCACCCAGGCGCCCCTACATTACTTTTTTAATTAGAAAAAGGTTTTTTTTTTTCTGATTACAAAAATAACGCATTGTTTTGTAGAAAATTTGGACGTACCTAAAATCTAACAAAGGGAGTGGAGGGTATCCATGATTGCAGCACTTGGCAACAACTACCAGTATAAATTGACTTGTAACACTTTTCTCTGGGGAGAGCACAGCTTTGCAATATTTGCTCCTTTCATTCGGTACTGGAGGTGTGTGACGGTTGGTCTGAAGAGGGTAGAGCGTCTTCTTTATTGTTACCATGGAGAAGCCAAAATAGCAAATGTAGGGACTTGCTCAAAATCTTTGTGATGGCAACGTCCGCCACTTTTGGCCTCTAATAATAAAAATAAACTGAACTATCAATGCCTGTGCTTTTCATCGTAAAGAACTTGCCTCTGTGGTACCATTCTGCCATGGATTTCCCCTATTTATTTACCCAAGTGCTAGTCCGGAGGCAGCCATGATTTAAGGGCGATTAATTTAGTAGGCGGAGGCAGAAAACGAGGAGCCAGGACCTCTGGTCCCTTCACGTCTATGGAACCGTGCTTCACTCAAAGTCTTTATGCTTAAGGGCAACAGGATGGAAAGAGTATCCTGCTCCGGATGGTATAAAGTTACAGAGTCTCTGTGTAGGGGAATGGTGTGAGCAATGTATCCCTAATGTACAGGGATACATAGGAGCAGATGAATTGTGGACCTATCCCACCCCGTGTTGTCCGATATGGTACCTATGAGCCATATGGGGCTGTTGAGCACTTGATGTATGGCTCGTGTGACGAAGAAACTAAGTTTTGAAATTTTACCTCATTTTCATTAATTTAAATTTCAAAACTTCTGCTCAATTCAGTTATCAGAAAAAATTTAAGTGTGCTTGGAATACGTTGGGTATGTGATTTCTTTTTTCAACTGTAAATTATTTCAAATCTAAACAAAGAATCAAGTATTCTTTTTTAAAAAATTAAAAATAATGTTTTTAATGTTTGTTTATTTTTGAGAGAGAGAGGCACAGAGTGCGGGCAGGGGAGGGGCAGAGAGAGAGAGGGAGAGGGAGACACAGAATCTGAAGCAGGCTCCAGGCTCTGAGCTGACAGCATAGAACCCGACATGGGGCTTGACCTCACGAACCGTGAGATCATGACCTGAGCTGAAGTCGGACGCTTAACCAACTGAACCACCAGGCACCCCTTAAATTGTTTTTTTGATGTTTATTATTTATTTTTGAGAGAGAGAGAGAGACAGACAGACAGAGTGCAAGCAGGGGAGGGGCAGAGGGAGAGGCAGACACAGAATCTGAAACAGGCTTCAGGCTCTGAGCTATCAGCACAGAACCCGATGCAGGCCTCGAACTCACAAACCGCAAGATCATGACCTGAGCGGAAGTTGGCCGCTTAACTAACTGAGCCACCCAGGCGCCCCAAGAATTAAGTATTTCTGATGAAAACTTAGCATCTCCACTGACATGAGCTGTAAGTGTAAAATACACCCTAGATTTCAGACTCAGTGTGAAAAAATACAAAATATATTGGTAATAATTTTCTCATATTACATATTCAAATGACAAAAATTTGTGTTTTTATTTTTCTAATTGAGATATAGGTGACATACAACATTAAATTAGTTTCAGGTGTATCATGTAATGATTTGACAATTACACTCATTATGAAAAGCTCACCATGATAAGATTAGTTACTATCTGTCACCATACAGAGTTATTTCAAATGACAATATATTGGATTCACTAGGTTAAATAAAATATATCACTAAAATTGATTGCATCTGCTTTTTAATGTAGCTGATAATAAATTTAAGATATCTGTGTAGTTTGCATTATATTTTTATTGGACAATGCTGGATACAGCCACGTGTATCAAGTCTCTAGCTGTATCTCCTAAGATGTAAATAATGAGGGTCTGTCTGTCCTAAATAAGAAAGATCCGTCTGTATCTTAGATATCCCTCTACAATTCAATAGACAAACATATTTTTGAATTATGGATCGGTAATTCGCCCACGTGTCAGAGTTAGAACAACTATGGTTTCAGTGTTGGTTGCATGAGCTCTGTAATCATGTATGAATTTCTTTTTTTTCCTTTTTCCTTTGTACAAGGAAATAATTTCAATCTCATAAAAAAAGTCATACGGGAGTACAAAGAACTCGCCAGATGCCCTTTATCCAGAGACCCTATTGAAGTTTTGCAACTGACCCAATAATGTCTTTTATAACAAAGAAGCCAACCCAGGACTGTACATTTCTTGTAGTTGGCGTGTCTTTTTTAAAGTGCCCTTCGATCTGGAACAATTAGTTCCTCGGTCATTCTCTGATCTTCGTGACCTTAACATTTTTGAAGATTATGGGCTTGCTATTTTATAGGATATCTCTCAATTTAGGTTGTGTAATGTTTCTTCATGCTGAATTCAAGTTGGGATTTTTTGCCTGGACTGTGCTAGAAGCGATGTGATCTCACTGGATCCTGTCAGGTGGCACATGATTTCTCTTTGTCTAAATTCTAGTGATGTTAGGGGCACCCGGGTGGCTCAGTCAGTTAAGCATCAGACTCCGTTTTGGTTCAGGTCATGATCTCATGGTTCATGAGTTCAAGCCCCACATTGGCTCTGCACAAGACAGTACGGAGTCTGCTTGGGATTCTCTCCTTGCTCTCTGCCCCTCTCCCATTCTCTCTCTCTCTCTCTCTCTCTCTCTCTCTCTCTCTCTCTCTAAATGAATAAATAAACTTTAAAAAGAAGTTTAAAAGGTTATAAATCCTGGTGATGTTAACTTGGATCACTAGAGTAAGATGGCAGCTATCAGTTTGTCCACTGTAAAGTTTTTTTTTCTTTGTATAACTAGTACGTATTTTGAGGAAGATCTTCTGAGACTGTGAAATATTCTTTGATGAAGAATGGGGGTATTGCACAGTTTAGCACTGATTTATGTTTCTCTTCTGAATGGGTTATCACCGTGAGAATTCCTAAATGATGGTTTTCTAATTCTATCCTTTTTTTTTTACATTTACTAGTTGTCATTCTTTTATAAGAATTATAAGAAAGCTCCCCCCTCCCTGGGTATTGCTGTATGTGTGTGTAAATAATGTGGCCTCATAGATTCTTATTTTGCTCAAAGGAATATAATCCATTACTATCAATATTTATTTTGATGTTCAAATTGTCCCAGAATTCATGACGGGAACCTTTTCAAGCTGGCTCTGTGTCCTTTTGACATGTATCCATCCTTCTTTAGAGATACATATACACATATGAACCCAGTAGTTTGCTAGAGCTTACAATGGCTTATGGGAGCCCACTGCAAAATTTTCAGGAAACGTGTGAGTCATTAACATTAAGTGGGTAGCTTGGAATCAGGCATGTTGGGAAGTATTTGCACCACGGAAACTGGCAAATGCTACGATCAGAACTTTTTCCTCCAGAGAGCTGGATGTTAAAAATTTGCCAGGACACCGATGTTTCTGTCATAAAAAGATGTTCCAAGTTCATGTTACACCTTAACTGCCACAGGCCTGTAATCATTCATTTCTCCAACAATCCCTGATTCCTTTTGGTGGAAAGAATAGGACTTAGAAACCAAGATCTTAAAGTGAGGTGAGTCCTACTGGACATACTTGGGGTGGACAGAATTGGGAGAGATAGCTTGTATGTGTGTGTATGTGTATGTATCGCATATAAATATGTATACATTATTGTGTAGACATATATACACATATGTACTTTATTGCATATACATACATATGTACATTTAATACATATATAATTTAATACAATAATATGTTATTGTATATATATGCATATATACACTTTAATTTTAAATAAACATTTTACTTTGGAATAATTTTATATTTACAGAAGAGTTTGAAAGAGCACAGAGGTCTTGTGTGTCCTTCATCCAGCTTCTCCTTTCATATCTTGTAACCGTGGTCCATTTGTCAAAAATAAGAAATTAACATAGGTGCAATACTATTAAGTAAACTATAAAATTTATTTAGATTACATCCATTTTCTACTAATATCCTTTTTTCTATTCCAGAATCAACCCAGAATATCATATTATATTTAATGTGCAAACACACGCACACACACGCACACACTTCTGTCTATCTATCTGACATCTATTTATCTCCCCATCTGTTCATCTGTCAACCTCTCTCTCTCTCTATCCTTCTATTTCTCTATCTAGATTTAGAAATATGAATTCATACTTCTAATCAGGCCAAACCAGAGTGTTTATTCTAGCTTTTTTTCTTTCCATATTTCCAACTCCTCTCTTTGACCATAAGAAATTTAGCTCCTGTTATCCTTAATATACTTACTTATTGGCTAACCACCCCCCCGCCCCGTATGAAACCAATTTCCTGACTTCACTGGGCTACTGCTCCACTCAACTACCTGTGTTACATGGATCCAGATCCTTGCTAGTTCCCCTGCCCCCCCCTCCCCACCGCTGCACAGGCCTGCCTATTGGCTTTCTGACTGAACGGGAAGGAAGGAAAAAAGGAAGGAAAAAAGGAAGGAAGGGAAAGAGGTGCACAAGTTTCTAAGTCTCTTAGAATCTCATTTTCCTTATATTAACTGCTTGTGGATTAGTACTATCTACTTTGTTGATAGTAAAGTGCTTAGCACAGTGCCCAGTAGAAAATAATAACTCAATAAATAGGTCTTTTAACTGTTGTTGTTGTTATCAAGGACCAATTAAACAGGAAACAGGAAGCCTAGAAGGAGGGATTGTGGGGATGAGAAGTTTTGGTCTTCACCGCTATGACATATGTTGGCAAACTAGGTGTGCATGAAAAACTTTTCTAAAAACTTGGCCTTCCAGTATTCAGAAATACTGTATGAGTCTGAGATCATTAGAATTTGTTGGCCTAAGCCAGAGCTGAGCACTACTGACATTTGGAGTCAGGGAATTATTAGAACTGTCCTGTGGATTATAGGATGCTTAACAGCTACCTGGCCTTACCCACGAGAAATAGCACCCCTCTCCAGGTTGTTGCAACCAAATATTTCTCTGGAAATTGATAAAGGTCTCATGGGGCAAATCTCTCTCTCTCTCTCTCTCTCTCTCTCTCTCTCTCTCACACACACACACACACACACACACACACACACACACACACTGGAGACCCATCAGAATAAATACTTGGATCTGTCTTAACTGTATTCTCTGTTACCAAGTTTGAGGAATGGGATATTTGATTTAATTTTCCAAGTTCTTAGGAGTTACTCTCTACTGTTTTTCCAAAGATTTGGACTGAAAATCAATGATACAATTCAAAATTAGGCTGAGAATGATCTTCGCTTTGAATCAGAAGCTGCAGAGTCAAGCCTCAGTTGTCACTCAGTTGTGGACATCTGTAAATCCCGGTCAGCACAGTCATTCTAGTGTGGCTTTGGCTAATCAGGCTTGCCGCGAGAGAATTATTGTAAGGATTTGCCCTCACCTTTCTTTGAAAGAAATCCCAGCGTTACCTTCCAGCCTCCCTTCCACTGTCCCCTTCGTGCATTTTACATTCTAGCTAAATGTTTGTTGTCCGATAAACATTAGTCGGATGAACGAATAGCTATTTATTAGCTTTCCTAAAAGGAAGGAAGTGGGGAAACTTATCGCCACATCTTCCAAAGGGTTTAATTGATCAGAAGCAGTCTGGGTAGTCTGTGGCAGGGTGAGCCAGAAGGAAGCCTGCATTAAGGTTTGTAGAGAATTACTCTAGCTCTTCTACCGGAAACTCGGAAACCTTTTTGCACAAGGACCCAGACGGTGCTGGAGCTGCCGCGGTCTACCTAGGTCTGCGGCTCCCCTTTGTAGCGGAGAGAGAACTTGGTGCTAAAGAGCCAGAGAGGAACACGCACGGACAAATGCATTCAATGGGCAACAGCGTGGCAGTTGCATACGTTCAAAATGATCCGCACAAGTCAAACCTGAACTCCTCAGGGCCACACTGCCGTCGCCCCGAATTCAGAGCGCCTTTCACTTTGCTCCACCTCCTGGAGTGGGGTTTTGGCAGTCCGGGCAGAGCAGCGTGGGCTCTGCGTAACGCCCAGGATCGCAAGGCAACAAGGCTTCTCGGCCGAAGGCTGAATGAGAGCGCTCAGAAACCTCCTTCGGGATGCCGATTTTAGTGTGTGAACGCCAGCTTCGGGTAACCTGCCGTTATTCACTTAAGAGGCTGCTAATATACAAGCAGCCAGTAGAAATCAGTGCGAGGGAAGGGGAGGCATTCGGCTCAAGAACGGGAGAGAGGACTGGCCGTGATGGATCAGCTTGCTTTCCATCATGTCTCTCGAACCCGCCAGTGCGCTTCAGACCGTACTTCTAAAAATGGTTTCTCAAAGCCAGCAATCCCGAAAGGTTGACTGTGATTGCCTGGTCCATCCGGGAACCTCAGATGGGCTGGCCCTGGCCACCACCCCATACACACCACACCCAGCGCAGCAACCTTCCCGATCGTGCCCACTCGGTCACTGCATGCCACCCTCCCCCGGCTGCCCACCGGGACCAGTCAAAAGCCTGGTGGGGGGGGGGGGAGGGGGGAAATGTTGCCTTCCTCAAAAAGCAAGCAAACAAACAGAAAAACCCACTTAGGGATGGGTTCCTTGGACTGTGCTGCAGAAAAGGGATAATGATTCTTTCTCCGTGTACTTATTGACATTCATTGAGCAGCATATAGTTTATTTTAGCTAGACTTTGTGATGTAGCATCTATATTTAATTCCACAAGCTGTCGGGCAGCTCATATATTTACAAACACCATCCCGGAAACAATGTGTTTGCTGGTCACAGCTGCATCTGTAACATCTCGGGAGCTCTGTGCTGTTTGGCACAGCTCAGGGAATTATCATTTTACATTCTGGTCTGTGCCAAGGCCCAAATAGGGCAGAGCTTGGGCTAAAAGTTCAGATTCAGTGACAGGCATGGCGGGAAGCCAAGAGCAAGAGTAGCATTGAGGGCCGAGGGTCAGGATGGAGAGTTGCTCATCAGCCCCACCTCGGTGGGGCTGCCCGCAAGGTGGTGAGCAATTTCTACGTGATTGGCTTAGGTTTATTTTGGCTTCTCAGGCCTGAAAGAAATACTTAAATTGTCCTGTGTGTATATAGAAGCTGGCTCTGCTGGGAAGCGAGCTGGGGCTTGAGCAGCGGAAGCCGGGCTGGTGGGAAGGAGGCAGGGATGGAGAAGGTTTCCTCTCTGGAGGATGGAACCAGCAGTCTGCTAGGGGTTGGAGCGAATGACTCAGTAGCTGGACCCAGGGAGGGGCACATCCAGAGGCAGGCGGCAATTGGCATGATCTTGGTCGCAGGAGGACCAGCTTTGGCCAGCACGCATCAAGAGGAACACAAAAAGAGCTTGGGGGGAAGTTCAGAATTAGGCAAAAGGGTAGGCAATTCTTGGAGGTCTGTCTCCTACAACAGCAAGTAGGGGAGCTGAGGGCAGCGGGTTCAGGAGTCAAGAAGGATGCGAACCCCTTACCTGAGATGCACACGCTAAGATTGGGTAGAAAGGAGGGGATGGGGACCTTGGGCACAGGCCCAGTTGGTTGGAGGGTCTGAGGAAAGAGCACAGTAACTCAGGGGTTGTGCAGGAAACCAGCACCTATGGGTCGTCCACCCAGGCCCAGGTTGGGGGAACATGCCTGACCTTATGAATTTTAAGATAGTGCAGGTGATATGTAACTGCCTTCTCCTAAGGCCATGCTGACAGGCCATCTAAACAGGAGCCACACAGCTTCCCCAAAAGCAGAAGGCTTAAATGTCTTTATCCACATCAGGAAAATGATTTTGGGCGAGACCTACTTTTAAACTCTAAGATTTTAGACTTTTCATCACTCCGTAGCAATTTCTTAAATGAGAGTGAGTAACCTAGAGGCATCCAGGATAACCTCTGTGACTACAGCTTCCTTAACAGAATAAAGTCTGTGGATCTTAGGTTTTAGGTCATTTTGACCATACTAAGGACTCTCTTGGAAGAACATTACTGGCTTCTCTGTTCTTGAGCATTCCCCAGTGTAACACAGGCATAACAACAACATCCACCTCCTAAGGTTCTGTGAAAATTAAATGAGTCAATGAATGGAAAGTTTTAAAGACCAGTGTTTGGCACATAGTAATTGATGCCTGTGCAATAATTGGTGATGATGACGATGGGGGCTCTGGAACTCATGGGTTCCCACTTCTGGAAATGTCAATTTCTCACGGACACGTGTGAAATAGAATAAGCTCTAGGCATAGCATTGGAGGCCAGGTTCACGTCCTGATTTGCCCCCAGGTCAGCGACGTGACTGTGAATAACTCACCGCACCTCTGTGGCCCTACGTTTTCTCATCTCTTGTCCATTGTGAAGGGGATTCCATCACTGGCTCGCACTGGACAGTTGCATCAAAAGTTCCTTGAGGGATTTGCAAAATATTTCAAAACATAGAAATATACCCCAACCTAGGACATCAGTTATTTCTCCCTTTCCCTCCCTCTCTGTCTCTGTACCAACCCCCACCCCCATCATCACTCTCACCAACACACATATACCACACACACTCCAGGCTGCTGAGAACCACTGGATGATTTCCAGCTAATTTCCAGGATCTCACCCTGTTCCCCCCAGTTCTATGACATGATCAGATGGAAATTAATCAGGGACCCAAAGAAGGCAAAGTTACCAAGTAATGAACACAGAGCCAAGCTTTGAGAAGTTTGTTGGAGAAAATGAGTCTAAAAGATGTCACAGGCAGACACAGACTCACGGAGAGGAGGGGGAGGCAGAAATGAACACAGTGTTAGGGCCCACAGGCAGATAACAAAGGGTCAGGTGACAGAGACCACAGAGAAAGGCAGATGGACTGCCCACTTCTGAGTCATTAACTATGGAGGGTCTGGGGAGGAAGACCGGTGAGGCCACTCAGAGTGACCTGTAGAGATCCCCAAAGGCTAACGGGGACATATCTCTTTAACAGAGATTTTACCTTCTTAGGCTCCAGTGTTCTTACCTGTAAACAGCAACAAGCAAACAAAACCCCATAGTGGATGAGGCGGTGCCTGTGGACTCTTTCTGGCTCTGATACTTACGTTGAAGCGTTGGAAGAAATAACAGCGAACACATACACAGCACTCACCACAGGCCAGGCACTTTTTAGAGGCTTTGTAAATGTTAGCTCGCTTAATCCCCACAACCCTATGAGGAGGCATGAGTATTGTTACCCTTTTTTAATATACATCACAGAGGAGGAAACTGAGGCCAGGGAGCTGGAGCCAGCGTGAGAAGCAGGGCAGCTCGACTTGCTGGCCTATGCTTGTGGCGCTTCTCCATGGACCCGCTGGCGGGGGTCTCGGTGTGTGGCAGAGGAGGGCAGATGTAGCTCAGGGCCACAAGGAACTGCTGTTCTTTCCTAAAGGAGTATAATGGAAGTGGTTTCGAGGAAGGTTGATCTGCATGGAGACCAGGTTTTAAAGGCTTTGAAATAGACAACCTTTCGCTTAGAGGTTCTGTTTGATCAGCACTGCCTTCTTTCCCTTTTCTGGAGGCCTCCGTGACCTCAAGAGAAGCTCTGGGGCATAGGGGCCTCCCTGGTCAGACACCGCGACCCGGGCTTTACTGTGTGAGGCAAAGCCTGTCAGGTTGCTTGTCTCTCCAAGGAAAGTGCCAAGGACATCCCCCAGGCGCGTACGAAGCCTCTACGACTGACAGATGAGTCCGCCCTTGACAAGTGAAGGGCTGGTTATCACACAGCAGAAACCTATAAATTTGGAGCCCTGAGGGGGTGGAGCCTACAAAGTCTAATTGTCACTAAAGCTGTGTGTGTGCGCGCATGGGCATATGCGTGTGTGTCGTTCTTTTAAACTCCTAGGACCTCCAAGTCCTATACTTTCTTCCTGTTCCGTGAGGGCAAGTTCTGGGTCTGTGCATCAGATTTAGTGCCATCACCTAGGACATTCCTTGTGCATAGGAATTGCTTAACAACTGGCTGTTTGAAGGACAGAAGTGGGTGAGGATGAGGACAGCTGCGGTATAGGTCTTGGAGTCCGAATGTGTGAGTGTCCCTTCTGCTTCTCTGTGGAGTGACCTCGGCGAGGCCCTTCCCCTCTTCCACCCTCTCCTCTCAGAGGTCTCAGATGAATGTAAGAACATTTAGGAAACAGTCATTATAATTAGCTCCTACCTTTGCACACATAATCATTAATCTTGCTCCCCTGATCTTACGCAGGGAGGATATCCATATGCCTCACCTATTTTAAGTTGTTTCCTGACCAGCGGTCGGGAAATGCAGCAAATGTAAATGTAGCTTGATGGTTCCGGGCCGGTTCTGGGGGGAGAAACCGAAGGTTGTGTCACGGAGCCTAGAGCAGACATGGCCGTCGGGGTGTGACATCTGCCTGGGCTCACGCGGGGAACGACGGCCAGGACGGAAGCTCTCGGAAGGGCAACCAGGAGCCTATGACCAGGGCAAACGCGCCGTGGTTAGTCTCTGTGGAGGCTGGAGCTCATCCCGACGAGAGGGGAGACTGAAAGTCACTGAGGTGAACTAACAGCCCTCCACATCTACCTGCCCTTTAGGAATCTCCACCCCAGAACGCCCTGTCATTTCTCTTGTCTGTCCGCCCTTTCTAGACAAAGGGGAGGCCGAATTCACACCAACATGTGGTGGAGGACAAGAACAAATCACGCTTTCTGTGCGTGTCTACCAAAGACACCCTCAGATTTATTCAAGAAAACATCTCAATAGAGTTGGCCAATTAACCACTCAAATGGCTTGAAAACTTATTTAATGTCACTGCCTAATCATTTTATGAAATGTCACTGCTCCAACGGGCAAGGATTTTGGCTTTATACCTCACTTTTTATATGCTTCACTCCCTTCCTGAAACAGAGTTTCCTCCCAAATAGGACTGAAATCTTAATGCCTTTCCCCATATATTTGCGCCCCTTGTGTTTGCATAGAATAATGGAATTTCGGCACCGGGCAGGATCCTAGGGATCATCTTACCTCTGAAATCAATTCACTGATGACCAGAGGACGCTCCCAGAGGGAAGTGACTTGCTCCCAAGGGAACCTGTAAGTGGCAAAGCCTACGTAGTTTTATCGATGTGAATCACGTTAAGTGATACTGGAGGATCTGAAGAGGGTAGACCTGGGGGCGGCCGGGTGGCTCAGTTGGTTGAGCGTCCAACTTCAGCTCAGGTCATAATCTCATGGTTTGTGGGTTTGAGCCCCACGTTGGGCTCCGTGCTGACAGTGCAGAGCCTGGAGCTGGCTTCAGATCCTGTGTCTCCCACTCTCTCCACCCCTCCCCCGCTTATTCTCTCTCTCTCTCTCAAAAATAAATCACCATTAAAAAATGTTTTAAAGCAGGTAGATATTGATCGACCGCTGAAACACCTGATTCCCTCTTGCAGCTCACATCCATTCCTGGCCTCAGCATTTTCATCTGTTAAAAGGGGATAAAATCTGGAAGATGAAGTTCAAGTGTAATTTTATCACCTGTGCTTCGTAAGCAGTAACTACCACACAAATATTAAGTGATTTATGCTGGCATTTATTAATGACAATTGTTGACAGAATGAATGATTTTGTTAATTATAATGACACTTTCTATTTCTCCTTCTCTTCTGGACTCTAACAGCAGCTTAGCTTGGCCGTGCCCTCAACTCCTCTGATAAGTGACCTTCCCTCTAGAATAGTTTTCAGAGAGGAAACTCTACTTCTTTAAAAATTTTTCTTTTAATTAGGCTTCACGCCCAGGGTGGAGTGCATTAAGGGGGTTGAACTCACAACGCTGAGATCGAGACTAGAGCTGAGATCAAGAGTAGGACGCTTAACCAACCGAGCCACCCAGGAGTCCTGAGGAGACTCTATTCCTATCTCATTTGCCAAGATTTAGCACGTGAGCAGCGGACGCCCCAGATCCTAACTGCTCTGCATATCGACAGGTCCGGGCATAAATGGAGATTGAGATCACCAGGAGAACATGACACTGTCCCCCCCCCCCCCCCAGGTCCTCAGCTGGTTGACAGAGTGGTGGAGATACGATTCTCTCCATTTCAAAGGCCGCTCTGCCTGCTTCTCACGTGACTTGGTCTGTACTTGATTTTCTCTATTGGCAAAACCGTAATCCCTTTTATTCACGGCTCGATGAACTTATTTCACTTGTGCCTTTGGTCCAAGGCTAATTTATTATTTGTGTAGGTGTAAAACTCTGTCGTAGGTGTAGTGTAAGTAAATGGAATTATTTGGCTCTCACAAGTACATTTGTATTTTGTTCCTCAAGGAGCTAGCTCAGCCATGACTTTAACAATACTCACGCGGAACATAGAGGTTTACTTACACAGTCAGCTTTAGCATAAAACGACCCTTGGAAGCATTGTGGGGAAGGTGCTAATTGTTTCAACCTGCTGAATATTAGCAATCCCACCAGAAGTCAGGAGAATTGAGATGGTTATAATTTGCTGGACGTTTGCTGTTACAAAATCCCTAGTGATATTATTTGTGGAGCGTAAACAGGAAATGGCCCCAGAGCCCTTCCCCTGAAAGAGCCTAATTCTCGCACAACTGTCAGTGCAGCCGTTACTTTGTCTTTTTTTTTTTTTAAAGGTGAGGGAACACAGTCTAGAGATGTTTTAAGAGAAAGTTTTGAAACCGGTTTAAAACTTCTCCCTCTTGAAAAGAGATCTTTTCGTCGGGATGTCTTCAGATGCCGAGGAAAAGCGACGAAGCGGAAGCCGTAGGATTCCAAGGCCAAATGTTTCCCGGGAGCAGTCAGCGCTGCATTCAGGCGATCCTGCTGCACTCAGCAGACTTGGCCCGGCAATCAAAACCATTTGATTCCAAAGCTGATACTCCTAGAAGCAGGCAGGTTCCAGCACATTGTGAGCTCTGAAAAAGCCTAATTACAAAGAATGGCAAGAAGCACACATTGACGGAACGTATCTCCTTTCTTTCAAAGAGCACACGGCCTTTCACACCTGTCCTCAGAAAACTCTTGATTGGCAGGCGAGGTGGCGGCCACCACTGCCCCCCCCCCCCCCCCCCCCCCCCCCCGCCCCGTGTTAGAGCACAGGGCCCAAGAAGTTCAGGAGCTGAGCCAATGCCACGTGTTGTCCCTGGCTCACCGTGATCCGTCTATAAAACGCACGGAATTGAGTCGTCACATAAATTTGAGGACGAACTATGTGTGAGGGCTGGAATTATAAAAGCAAAGACCTGAACTCTGACCTTGAGGGGTCTGTAATCTAGACAGCGGGGGGGATGGAGGTGAGCAGCATCACTCTGCTCAGGAAACTGCCACGCTAGCTTTCTCGCGTGCCAAGAACAACAGATGGTTTTTCCTCAGGGAGCACGGAAACCCCTCACCAGACCAGGCTTTGCACAGGACGGGAGAGGAGTATTGCCATCTTTTATGTTGTCTGAATTATTTTTTCTATTGCCGTGGAATGAATTACCACCAACTTTGTGGCATCGAGCAGTACAAATTTACCATCTTGCAGTTTCTGGGGGTCAGGAATCCGGGTATGGGTTAGCTGGGTCCTCTTGCTCCAGGTCTCACCTGACTGAAATCAAGGTGTCAGTCAGGGAAGCGGTGCTTCCCTGGGGCCCCGGGTTTTCTTCCAGGCTCATGTGGCTGTTGGCAGAATTATTTTCTTGGGCTATGACTGTCATTCTCTTTTTTTTTTTTTTTTTTTTTTTTTTTTTTACTAGCTGTTGACAGGGAATTGCTCTCAGTTCCTAGAGGCGACCCACAGTCCCTTGCTGCATGCCCCCCAATAGGCCATTCACAGTATGGCTGTTTGCCTTCTTCACATCACCAGGAGCTTGTCTCTCTGACACTTCACTTTCTTTTAAGGGTTCTCATTCTCCTGATTAGGTCAGGCCCACCAAGGATACTTTCCCCTTTGAACAACTCAAAATTAAGTGATTAGTAACTGATTAGTAGTATCTGACCATATTCATAGGTCCTGCCTGCACTCAAAGGGAGCAGATTATGCAAGGCGTGCACAGAAGGACATGGAGATTATGTGGGGGAGTGCACAGAAGGACACGGGGCCATTTTAGAATCCTGTCTTCCACAGTGTTCTCCCACCGGTCAGTGTGTTTCCACTTCATAGTGTTTGCTGCCTTGGCCTGCAGAGTCAAGTAGCCCCAGTCTCCAAAATGACCCTTCTCCCTTCCCCTCTGTCAACATGCCTTTAAAAACAGAACAGTATTTTATAAGAGGAATTAATCACCAATAGAGTTTCAGATAATGGAGCGAGCCCTTGCTTTTGTATAATCAATGCTTAGCATAGTGTCTTAGGAGTTCCCAATTTATGCTTCTCAAGAAATGAATGTGTGAATGATCAAATGAGAAATATTTTGGGCATCCTCATTGGATTACATCCTGTAAAAACAGGTCCTACCCCCCCCCCACCATGTGCAAGGCGGACTCCTTTCAGTTTATATCACTTTTCCCCTGATTCAAGAGTAATGCATGCTTATTATAAAACACTCAGGGATTTTTCTTCCTTCTATGATTTTATTTTTTATATTTAACTTTTTAATCCATCTGGAACTAATTTCCCAATGCGATGTTTAAAATATTCCATCCCCTACCCAATTAGTCTGTAATGTTTTCATATGTATATGTGTATGCTTAGCTCGTGTTGATAATGAGCTCTATTTTTGAGCTGTCTGTTCTATATCATTGATCTGCCCATCCAGTTTGTGTGCCAGCATCACCTATTTTAATGATCAGAATTCTGTGCTATGTTCTGAGACCCAGTAAGGCCAGTGTCACTTCTGTATTCTTCTTTTGGCCTCTGTCTCGACCAGTGCACGAAATGAGGATCTGTCTTGTGGTGGCACCAGCTCTTTAGGTAGGCACAGCCTTCTTGGCAAGGTCTGGACATGGAGCCAGATCTAAGCTCATATTCTGTCTCTGCATCTTCCTAGCGCAACTCCACCGAGTCCTGGTGAGAGGCAAACCTGTAATAATAACGCCATTGTAACAAACTTACTGTGAGAATCAACTGGGGCAGCTTCTAAGAATCACCCAGCACAGGGGTGCCTGGGTGGCTCAGTTGTTAAGCGTCTGACTTTGGCTCAGTTGTTAAGCGTCTGACTTGGCTAAGACTTTGGCTGATCTTGCAGTTTGTGGGTTCGAGCCCCATGTCGGGCTCTGTGCTGACAGCTCAGAGCCAGCCTGGAGCCTGCTTCAGATTCTGTCTCCCTCTCTCTGCCCCTCCCCTGCTTGCGCTTTGTCTGTCTGTCTCTCTCTCTCTCTCTCTCTCTCTCTCTCAAAAATAAACATTAAAAAAAATTTTTTTTAAAGAATTACCCAGGAGCACATAGTAGGTGGTCAGTACCTCCTAGCTGGGGTGGAGGAGTGAGTCTGAAGGTGCATATTCTCATGCATCTTTCCAAGAGGAGGCCACAACCCTCCTGAAAGCATCCTGTACAAATGCTGAGGCTCGGGTCTCTCACACTCGGGCCAGCCTTTAGGCTCTGTGTATCCAGGATTCATGCTTGGCCCCGCCTCCCGGAAGCCTCTTCAGGGCTCACACCGGTCCAAGGGAAGTCTGGTGGTTTTGTTGAACTGGAGCCATTGCAGACGACACTGGGGACTCTGGAAGGGGGCGTGAATCAGATGCTGAAGGCTACTTTGTCTGCCCTTACAGGGCTCTGGAAGTACCAGAGAATTAACATCCTTGTTTCATCCCCAAGGAAGGAGCCTGTCTCCTTGGTTTTGGCAGCCAGAGAAAGTCCTCAAGGCCACAGATTACAGGTCCTGGGGGGTGGGGGTTAGAAGGCATCCTAGCACATTCTAGCACTGAAGTGCTCTTGGCGAGGGGAGACGGCATGTGCTGTTCAAGATCTGAGGGACAAATGCAATCGTAAGGACCTCCATAGGATCGAATCAGTCCTCTGTGTCTGCCCAAAGGTTTGTAAAGATGACTGTTTATTCTTAGACAAGGTGCAGGCACTGGAGATCGAAGGCCATATGAAATATGAGGAGTCACAGGCAGTCAGGAGTTTTGAAAGCCAGAATCTTCTTGCCTGGCCCCTTCCCTTCTACTCAGAGAAGGCCGGGCATATGCTCATTCACTCCTTCAAGGAGGGTCTCTAAACACCAGCTGTCTGCTCTCGGGACCTGGGACAGAAGAATACACAGCCCTGCCATCAGGGAGCTCCCATGCCCTGTGGAGACAGAACTACAGGCCTCGTGTGTACTCAGATCTGCTCTCTGATGGTAGGCGATCCGATTTCCCGCTCTAACACCATTCCTGCGCGGCCTTCAGTAAGAGGGATCGGATCCTGAAGGCTGGAAGGAGTCTTAGATATTATCTCATCAAGCCCCCTTATTTTCTGTAGGAGAAAACTACAGCCAGAGAAGGGGAGTGATTTGTTCAAGTTCACCCAGCTTCCCAGCAACGACGGGACCTCCCTACTTCTGTGCCACACGCTTGGCTGCCCGAGAAGTGGGGTCTCCGTTCACCTGGCCTCAAGCTTTTCGAGGCAGTGGAGACGCTGTGGGCCTGCGACGGACCCCCAGCGAACATTCTGAGGGAGGGAGACAGAAGCAGAGGGCGTTGAGTCAACACAGGAAGGGAAGCAACTTCCTGGAACGGCTGGGCAGACCTCCAGGGTTCACAAATGTGGTTTCTTCCTTCCCTCTTTATCTCCCTAACCCTCACCCTCACATGTGTGAAAATGAGGACGGCGGTCTTCCCCCTAGGATTGTTTTAAGGATCGAAGGGAACACGTGCCTTGAGCACTTTGCCCAGTGCCTGCGATGAAGAGGTGTCGTTAGCATAAGGGGGTTCCTGACGTGCGAGGCGCACAGGCCCGTGCGGGCTGAGACCAGGGTGTCCAACTGACATCGCCGTGTCGGACTTTTCTAGTTCCAGGAGCCCTGGAGGAGCGGCACAGAGCGGGGGAGCGTGGCGAGAGAATGAAGAAACCAACCGCCCGGGAGAAGCATGAGGCGGCAGTGCGGCACTCGGCTTAGAGGGCTCGGGCGGGCGGCGGCCCCATGGGCAACCCTGCTGGCGCTGGGCCTCCCGGGCTGGGTGCTGGCGGTCTCGGCCACGGCCGCCGCCGCCGCGCTCCCCGAGCAGCATGCCCCCTCCGCCGGCCAGCCGCCCCTGGACTGGCTCCTCACCGACCGCGGCCCCTTCCACCGCGCCCAGGAGTATGCCGACTTCATGGAGCGCTACCGCCAGGGTTTCACCACCAGGTACAGGATCTACAGGTGAGTGGGGCCCGGCGGGTCAGGACCCGAGCCAGGCAGCACCCCCGCGCCCCCCCCCCGCCCACCGTCCGGAGCTGCAGGTGCTGTGCCAGCTCCCCGTGCCCCCAGACTGAACTGGGGGAGAGGGCGGGGGAGCAGCCGGCAGGGAAAATAAGCCTCCCATGTTGGTTTTTAAAAAAAGAAAGAAGAAAACACATACAAGCTGGAAAACCTGCTGATGCCTCCTGGGGAACTGAGCAAAAGGGTTTCTATTTATAGGCTGTGCTGCTTATAAATTGAGGACAAACCAGGCAGCATGGAGTCAGCGTGTGGCCCCTGCTGCCGCAGGAGGTCAGAGTCAAACGCTGGGGCCGGGTTTTAACTAATGGGTTAGATACTTTCATGAGTTGTAATTACCTAGACATGCAAATGAAGGAAGGGCAGCTCCAGCTCCTGCCTTCGAGGTCGGGGGAGATCTTCCAGGTCAGGGGGCAAGTCTGCCCTCATCCTTGTCCCCACCACAGCCGCGGCTGGCCTTGTGCGTGGACAAGGGCTATGTCTTCTTGGCCCTTTAGGCCCATCCTGGGGAGCGTCGGAGCTGAAAGTCAGCCATGAGGCTGGCCGGGCTCATCTGATGAGGGATGAGCCTGGCTGCTGGACCAAGCACGTCAAAAATAGAAGGGTTCTCAAAATCCTCACCTTGGGTGACCCAGCCAGCCTCAGGGCTCCCACGAGTGCATCTCTGAATAAAAACTTCCCCTTCATCCCTCTGCCCACTCACCCTGTTGTCACCGCTCTTTTGTCCTCTTCACCTTGCCCGTGGCCTTCAGACAGCCCTGGGAGCTTTGCTGAAAGTTTTTTCTTTTATCAAAGACATCTATTTTTCCAATTACAAATTAGTTTCTAATGCAACAGAAAGAGAGAAAATAGGAAAAAGCACAAAAAGAAATAAAACCAGAACGTCCCTTGTTCCTTTAGCAACTAGAGGTTGCTATTGTTAACCGTTTGGCACATGCATTTCTAGTCATATGAACATACTGAAATTTTTGGCCCCCTTGCTAGATCTTGCACTTTTCATGGCTTATGCACACGAGTTCATTCAATCCTTACAACAGTCCTATATTGGAAGGACAGTTATTATCCGCTTTTTACAAATGAGGTCATTGAGGTCCAGAGAAGTTAAGGAACTTGAGGAAGGGCACACAGCTAGTAAGGGTGGAGCCAGGATTAGCTTCCTTGTAGCCAGACTCCAGAATCTGGGTTCTTACAATATATTTAGAGACATTTTTCTGTTTCTGGGAGTTTTTTAAAGTTTCTGCGATAACTATGCAGTCTGTGGAGGCTAGTATAAGGTCTCAGAAATAAGGTTTCAGGGTATTCATCCCTGGAAGGTTCCCAAATGGTAAGAGCAGCCATTTATAGAAGCTGTTCTCCTGGGTTCCCACACGTGGATGCAGAGGAAGGGACAAGATCAGGCATTTGAGGGGCTGGTACAGAGAGAGAAAGTCCGCTCTCAGGAGCAACCCACCCAGCTCTCCTTTCAGACCCTTTCTCTTTCTTCCATTGTGCTTGGATCCGGTCTGGTCTTGGACGGGATTGCAGTTCACACTCTGCTTCAGTGGCTCTGGTCCGCGCCATCCTCTAAAGACTACGGAAAAAATTTGCTGGGGCCACTGAGGCAGAATGCCGCCAACTCAGGCTGGGAGAGGCAGAGTTAACGCCGGCTCAGGTGAAGGTAAATGGGCAGAAGAGTTTGACTTGATGTTCAGCAAATGTACAAGAAACTGAACATATGCACCCCCCCACAAATTTTCTATAAAGTAAATTCAGAATAATGATTCTCTTTATTAAAGAATTTTTTTTTCCCATCCTCAGAGACTGGGAGAGAGAGAGAGAGAGAGAGGGAGGGAGAAAATTCACCCTAGAATGTATTTAAGCAGCAAATCCCTCCAGTCCAGGAAAACAAGATTTAATTTACCTTAGACTTTTCAGTTCATCCCAATCTTTTAGAAGCACTTTTTTTTTTTAAGTATATTGGAACTGAAATGTTAGGCTGGGAATCCCAACACCACCATCCACTTCAAAGGGCTATAGAAACTGGAGTGAATAAACTATCACTTCTCCCTGAGTAGATTTTTCTTCTCATTGAGTCCCAGCCCCAAGCCTGGCAGCCGCTGGATGCTTGGGCGGGAGCTCCGAGCTGGCCCGTGGGGAGTGTCTGTAATCACTTCTGCACCATCAACCGTTCTATCAGCTGGCAATGGTTTTCTGATCACTTAATGTGACAAGCTCTTACACTGTGCCATTCTGTTTCTCTGGGGTCAGTTATTGCACATGAACCTGTACTTGGGGAAACAGTAACCAGTCATTCTGACAGGAATGCGGCATTCTGATGGGTGACCCTTTGGTGGGGCGAAGAGAGAATGGTCACACACGGCTGCTCCAGGAGCATTCTGGGAGTTTTGCCTTTAGTTATTAAGCAAAATGGTGGATCCATGGATACTGTTGTAGGGATCTACATTACTCCTGTGGGAATTCATTTTGAGCCCTTCCTCTTTTGTCTCCAGTGGAAATTCTCTCTGGCAAATTCAAGATGTTGCTTACTTTGACTAAAGTGGTCGCAGAAAACTGGTAAAATATACATTGAGGGTCGTCCCCAGTGACCTGAAGGGCATTTTGTCTAGAAGGGCAGAGAGAGAAAATGCTTACAGAAAACATCAGTTCTGTGGTGAAATCCTGGGTTTCAAATGGCATTAGTGTTTTATTTGTTTCTTGAAGAAAGTTTTCAGGAGGTAGAAATCAGATGGTATCCACATGTGCCTTCCGTAGAAGAAAGGAGATGAACTGTGGTGTGGGAAGAAGAAGATCTCCCAATGTGGCTAGAATGTTTGGTGCAGAAGCCATGAAGCTCTCTCACACAATGAGAGAGAGGCCCTCCTTCTCTTGTGTGTAAACAGATCATAACTGGCAAAAAGCAAGTTTCTAATATTAAGCTCTGAATCCCATCTATTCTTACGTGGATATCAGAGTGTGCTCTCCCTTTGAGAAGATGCCTGGTTGTTCTAGAATAGCTTTGGCCTCTAACCGTGGGCCCCTGGAGATTGTTGCCCTGTCTGTTTCAAGTTTGTATTCATGTAGGCATAGATGCTTCAGAGTGAAAGTTCTGGAGCCAGATGACCCAGGTTCTAATCCTGGAGCTGCAGCTTACTAGCTGTCTATTGTTGGGGAAACTGTATAATTGCTTTGTTTCCCAATGTCCTTATTTATAAAACCAGGACAATAATAGTTGTCTACCTAAAAGATTGATGTGAAAATTAAGTTAGTTAATTCATGTTAAGCACCTAGAACAGTATTTAATGAATATTCCCTATTATTAGATTGTCCTCAACAAATATTAGCCAATGAAAGAATGGTAATGAGGTAAGAGCCATGGGTGCTTTGTGATAATGTCTGCTGAAGTCTGTCCACATTCAACAGACTATATGACGAGGAGGGGGGAAAAAGCATATTAACCTCTATCCTTCAATCTCTCTCTCTTTGGGAGAGGAAACCAACCAAAGGATGAATGAATCATCTCTGGGGCACACGCTCACTGGTCCCCACAGGTAAAAATCTTTCTCCTACAGTCAGGGCTTGTTAACTGAGCAGGCCTTCCTCAGGACATCCTACAGAAGCCAGTCACTGCCAACTTCTTGTCCCCAGGGACAAAACGAGCAATCTCGGCATGGCACGGTTATGAGAAGAAAGACAATAGGCACTCTTGTCAAGCCTTCCTAAATGGAAAGGCTTTTTTCTCTAACAGGCTCCAGCCCTGTTAGATCAAGATCTGAGCAATCATCCCATTTCTCAGACTCTGTCCCTTAACAGGCTAGTCGTAAGAGCTAGAGGAGCAGAGCTCTTGTCTCCAATTCCATCTGTGACCTCCGTGCCCCCTCCCTTGCTTGACTCCATAGCCCCCACTAGAAATACACATAAGTGCCCCACCTCTCACAGCAGCCCTGTGAGGCAGATGGGGGCTGTTAGGGTCCAAAGCAGTGAGATGGACTTGTTCAAGGTCACAGCCAGAAATAGCACCCAGGGCTCCTGACTTCAGGTCTCCTGCCCATTACTCTAGCCCATGCCACTTCCCTCTGACTGGTAAGTGCATCTTCATTATACCACGCAACCTAATCAGGCACCTAAATTGAGCTGATGCAAATGTAAATATGGTTTCTCGAAACACTCTAGCAGTAATGTTCCATTCTCCCCTTGCTACAAATCAAAGTAATGAGCAGTCTGGTTTTTTTTTTTTTTATTTCTTTTTGTATTAAAGCTTTAATAGAGAGATAATCATGGGATTGGAAAAAATCCAAGCCACTATGATGAAACGCTTGAAACTCGGAAAGAATAAATTAAAATTAAGAGAGAAAAGTTAGAAATCATACAGAACAATGAGCATAATATGGTGGTTGGGAGGAAAGCAAAACTAGGTATAATTCCAAATTATTGATCTTAGTTAGTCATTATTGCCTCCATTTCTATCTGCTGCTTGTTTAGGAAGGAAGGGTCTGGGGCTACATTAGAAGCCTTTGGGGAGGAAAATGAACAAACAAACAAAAAAGAAAGAAATTAGGTGTCATCATTGACAAAAAGGATATTATACTTTCATCGTATTCTGGGCAAATTTTGCAGATTTTGAGAACCAAAGTAGAACAAAGCTGGAAAACGAGAGAGGGGAGTGGTACCCAAAGGTAGGTAGCATTGAGGCAGGAATGCATTTTTAGCAGGTGCATCTGGAAACATCCAACGGGGCAAGCAGGGACAGAACCGGATGATGTGGTGAGTTAGGGCAGTGAAGGCAAAGAACTTTTCAGTAGACACCAGAGCAACAACCCTAAGAAAAGACAATCTTTGTGCAATTCATCAGGATGAAAAATAAGATTTGGCAATAGCTCACATGTGAGGGAAGTGAGAAACAGGAACAATCAAATGTTTGATCCGTGCTGCTCCAAGCGTGCCTGGTGCACCTGCAGCATCTGTGATAACGTGAGAGCTTGTAAACAGTACGGGATCCCGGGCCTCACCCCAGACCTACAGAATCAGAATATGCATTTTAACAAGAGCCCCAGACGAACAGTATGACATGAAAGCTTGAGAAGTACCATATCTGATTGCGCTAAGAGCTTGGGAGGTAGAGAGAAGAGCAGGATTGAGCAGGGTGGAGAAGGACAGAAGCCTCCGTGGTGAGGCAGCATCCCCCACGATGCATTAATATTTACTGGAGATGTTACAAATGAAACAGAATAGTAGTCAAGGGAGGTTAAGTTCAGGAATTATTAGTGCCAAGGCCCATGAACGTGTAAGAATAGATCCAGCAGCTGGGAGAAAAGTTTAAAAGCAGAAAAGGCTGGAGGGCCTAGAAGCAGCCTGTGGGTGCCTCCCGGGAGATGGAGAGGTGAAGAATCGGAAAGCAGCTGTGGAAGCAATCACACAGGAGGAGCTCCAGAGCTGATTTATCATCCGGACCACGTCTCACGGACTAACAAATACTGATTTGGATAAACAGCGAACCCTGGGAGAGGCACCATCTCCAATTAAGAGATCACAATCCACATAAATAAACGGCAACCAAAGGCAACCTCAGGCTGCCTGGGTAAATCCCAGTGATTTCCGAGGCGTTCATTACAGCAACTGAGGTAGAGACGGGCTGTGTTATCATGCAGCTTCAGGGCACCACGAGGGAGGCCGTGCTTCTCAGGTGGATGGGACAGGCAGGAAGAAGGGGAGCTCTTCTGGAGAGAGGACCTCACCCAAGTGAACTGGTTGATCTCTCAACTTCTCACTGGATCTATATTTTGACAAGGGAGCTGGGATGGAAGGAGAGAAATGAATGGTCTACAAACTAGAAAAAGACACACAAATCAGAGCAAAATTAGAGGCAAGGTGGCAACGATGAGCCTCTAGATCTGGTAACAGGTGCTATTTTTCTGTTCACAGGTGAGGCGTCAGGAAAGGGACAGAACAAAACAGAGTTTACTTTAACCAAGAGTTTGGTGCTAGCTAAAGGTACAGCACCTCTGACATATAGGATCTAATCTGGGCTGTGGACCCAGATTAAGGAATGAGCCTTTTCCTCACCCAAGGAATTTCCTTCCCGAAATGTCTGGAAGGCCCCCGAATTGGGTGTTGCGTAGCCTCATCCTCAGACGGCAGGGTCCTGTCTCCGACTGTGACGTGGAAACATACTACACAATGCCACAGACATATACGAAGCTTCCACTGTGTAGAAATAACTGAATGAGAAAGTGTTCTGCTCTCTTGGAGCAAGAAGAAACAGCACATAAATAATTGCAATTTAAGAGCATTACACAGAGCAAAATTCATTCAATCAGTATTTTTGAGGGCCGACTCTGTGCTCGTGCTTCTACAAGATTGTGATCGTACACCATGACAAGGAAGGACACCGTTCTTGATCTGATGAAACTTACAGATAAGTACGTTTGGAGAACTCTGCACAGAAAGGTCAAGGAAAGCTGGAATCAAAGGGAAAGTATAGACCAAACTCTGATGAATGAGAGGAAACTGTCCAGGTGGAGAGCTGGGGGAATGGCGTGGTGGGCACGGGAGCAGTGTAGCCAACGTCCTGGGAGCACAAATTGTGGTTTAGAAACTAGGCAGCCAGGCGCAGGTATTTAATGTAGATGTCAAGAAGCATGTGACTGTGTCTCTCCTTCACCTGCTCTGTGACACTATGTTATTTCTGCCGTGACTTGTCCCTCCGAAATGCCAAAAGGGCCTCTTAGGCACTGGCTTCTTCCAGGGTTCAATTTCAAAACACTCGCACCTGGAGGGGCACGGATTACTCATGTATTAGAGACGAGTAAAAATGAACTAGAGTAATTGTATATCCAGAGAAGGTAGAGCCAAATGCAATTCCTTCCATTTCTACCTTGGAAAAAAGGGATGTGAATGTTCCCCTGGTGAAAAAGTGGTAAGCAGTGCTTTAAGGCCCAGTAAAGCTGCTGGTTCATCTGAAAATCCTGCATCATTTATGCTTAAAAAAATCAAATTCAGGTTAAGTTTACCACACTGCATATTTGCTCACTCGGTCCTCTTACAAGTATTTATGGAGAGTCTCCTTTGGGCAAAACATGATTCTGGGTATGATGGCAGGCTACAAAAGAGAGAAACCAGGGTTCTGCTGATTTCTAGGAGTTCAGCGGTCCAGTTTGAATGACAGTCCACACACTGGAGAACATGTTGGAAGGTTGCATCTCATGCTGGGGAGAAGATGACATTTAGTACATTCTCGATGATTGATGGACAGATTTGGCCCACGGATGCTGTGTCAGAGTGAATTCTCGGGATGCCAGTTCCAGTTTCCCCAAGGGCAAAACGACTCTCGTCCCAAATGTTTTTATGTCTTTGAGGGCTATACCCAGGTTGTCCACCCTGGCTTGAAACAAGATTACAAAGATGGTCTGTGAAGAGAAAATGTAAAAATAAATATGTGCAAGAAATGAAGGGAAAAATCCAGGATGGCCAAGGGGAGAAAAGCAAGATCAGTTTTGTTTTCAGAGGAGATTTAGTAGTGAGATCTTGAGTCAGTCGGGCAGAGAAAAAGAGGATTAATTTTTGCTTCGAGAAATAATTAATTTTATTCATGAATGAATTGCTGCTTAGAGCCGTGTGTGTGAGTGAGGTAGGCTTCATCTAGAAACCATCACGACACAGATGCTGGCAGACAGGGACACTGGCTCGTCATGTGGTCTTTTCCTTTTCTTTTTCTTTTTTTATTTTTTCTCCTCAAGAGAAGAGCTTTTTCTGGGTCAGGGATTCTCATTTTTTTTTCTTTATTCCGCTTCTGCCACATTTATCCTACCTCAGGGCTTCCCACATCTCCCACAAGAAAATTATTTCAGTCCCGTGTTGCTTAGAACAGTGAATGGCACGTGGCAGGGCATTTATTCATTCAGCACATATTTCCTGAGCATGTGAGTATTCTGGCCACTCCACAAGTGCTGGGGACACAGCCATGAAAGAGACGTGGCCCAGGCCTCAGGGGGCTCTGCCCTCGAGGAAGATTCACCGGAGCAGGTGGCTGGAGGTGGGGAGGTCTCTGAAGCGGCACAGGGTGCTGCGTGTGGGGAGTGTGGTTCCCACACCAATCCTCCACCTCTTCCAGGATTAGAAGCAGGTGAGTGTACTCACAAGGTGCTGAGGGCAAGTAGAACACATTTATTACCATCAAGCTGGGTGAGAGATGAAGGTCTGGACCTGAGTCAGAGGCAGGATTCCTATCCCCACCATCCATCCCTGACTCAAAGTAGAGCCAACTGGAGCCCGCTGGTGACCTTGGCTGGACTGATCTGCCCAATCCTAAGCAAAGCCACTGGAGGAGGCATCGCTGGATACTGTGGATGGGCCAGCTCTGGTGGAGCTCCGCAAGAGCTGACGGTGAGAAGGGGGAAGCTCTCAGAGGGACTGTCAACTGGAGGGCATAGGTGACGGAGGGACAAGAACTGTTTGTGAGCAGAGATCTCAGGGCATCGACCACACAGTGATGAGTGTGAGCCATAGGATAGCTGGCTCGTACCAACCTCCCCGATTTCCCCATGGGATTAGGTGGGTAGGGGGCAAAGAAAAGAGGTTGTTCTGAGAGTGCAGACATTGGGCAAAATTTCTATTTAATTTTGGAAAGAAAGCAAGATATTCTATTATTAAATATTAATGTTAATAAATAATAACTATAGAATTATATATATAACTATATATATAGTACAGTTATCCTAATGAGAAACCTACAAGGGAGATGCTGTCTGTATACATATATTACAGATGAAGACACTACGTTTTACAGGATGTCATGCATCTGGTAAGAGGAAGAGCCAGAACTCAAGCCACACAATAGAAGATCTAACTGTTAAATATTATTGAATCAAATGCATAATTTTAGCCTGGGATTCTTTTTTTTAAACAGTTACTTATTTATTTATTATTTTTTAATATTTATTTTAGATAGAGAATCAGAGCATGAGCAGGGGAGGGGCAGAGAGAGAAGGAGACAGGCTCCGAAGCAGGCTCCAGGCTCTCAGCTGTCAGCACAGAGCCCAACGCAGGGCTTGAACTCACGAACCATGAGATCATGACCTTATCTGAAGCCAGATGCTTAACCAACTGAGCCACTCAGTGGCGCCTATTATTATTACTTTTTAATATAATTTATTGTCAAATTAGCTAACATACAGTGTATACAGTATGCTCTTGGCTTTAGGAGTAGATTCCCATGATTCATTGCTTACATACAACACCCAGTGCTCATCCCAACAAGTGCCCTCCTCAGTGCCCATCACCCATTTTCCCCTTTCTCCTACCCTCACCACCCCCCCACCATCAACCCTTAGTTTGTTCTCTGTATTTAAGAATCTATTATGGTTTGCCTCCCTCTCTGTTTAAAACTGTTTTCCTCTTCCCTTACCCCATGGTATTCTGTTAACTTTCTCAAATTCCACATATGAGTGAAAACACAGGATATCTCTTTCTCTGACTGATTTATTTCACTTAGCATAATACCCTCCATTTCCATCCACATTGTTGCAAATGGCAAGGTTTCATTCTTTTTCACCTCCGATTAGTATTCCATTGTGTATATACACCACATCTTCTTTATCAGTTCATCAGTTGGTGGACATTTGGCTCTTTCCATAATTTGGCTATTGTTGATAGTGGTGCTATAAACACTGGGGTGCATGTGCCCTTCTGAATCAGCTCTCCTTTATCCTTTGGATAAATTCCTACTAGTGCTATTGCTGGGTCATAGGGTAGTTCTATTTTAAATTTTTTGTAGAACCTCAACACTGTTCCAGAGTGGCTGCACCAGTTTGCATTTCCACCAACAGTGCAAGAGGGTTCCCATTTCTCCACATCCTCGCCAACATCTGTTGTTTCCTGAGTTGTTAATGTTAGCCATTCTGACTGGTGTGATGTGGTATCTCAGTGTGGTTTTGAATTGTGTTTCCATGATGATAAATAATGTTGAGCATCTTTTCATGTGTCTGTTGGCCATCTGGATGTCTTCTTTGGGAAAGTGTCTATTCATGTCTTTTGCCCATGTCTTCACTGGGTTATTTGTTTTTTGGGTGTTGAGTTTGGTAAGTTCATTATAGATTTTGGACACTAACCTTTATACCATATGTCATTTGCAAATATCTTCTCCCATTCCATCAGTAGCCTTTTAGTTTTGTTGATTGTTTCCTTTGCAGTGCAGAAGCTTTTTATCTTGATGAGGTCCCAATAGTTCATTTTTGCTTTTATTTCCCTTGCCTTCAGAGATGTATCAAGTAAGAAGTTGCTGCAGCTGAGTCAAAGAGGTTGTTGCCTGTTTTCTCCTCTAGGGTTGTGATGTTTTTCTGTCTCACATTTAGGTCTTTTATCTATTTTGAGTTTTTTTTTTGTGTATATGGTATAAGAAAGTGGTCCAGTTTCATTCTTCTGCATGTTGCTGTCCAGTTCTCCCAGCACCATTTGCTGAAAAGACTGTCTTTATTCCATTGCATACTCTTTCCTGCTTTGTCAAAGAGTAGTTGGTCATACATTTGTGGGTCCAATTCTGGGTTCTCTATTCTTTTCCTTTGGTCTTTGTGTCTGTTTTTGTGACAATACCATACTGTCTTCATGATTACAGCTTTGTTGTAGAGGATGAAGTCTGCGATTGTGATGCCTCCTGCTTTGATTTTCTTTTTCTACATTACTTTGACAATTTGGGATATTTTGTGGTTCCATACAAATTTTAGGTTTGTTTGTTCTAGCTCTGCGAAGAATGCTGGTGCAATTTTGATTGGGATTGCATTGAATGTGTAGAATGCTTTGGGTGGTATTGACATTTTAACAGTATTTGTTCTTCCAATCTATGAGCATGGAATGTTTTTCCATTTCTTTGTGTCTTCTTCAATTTCTTTCATAAGTTTTCCATACTTTTCAGCATACAGATCTTTTCCATCTTCGGTTAGGTTTATTCCTAGGTATTTTATGGTTCTTGGTGCAATTGTAAATGGGATCGATTTCTTGATTTCTCTTCCTGTTGCTTCATTGTTGGTGTATAGAAATGCAACTGATTTCCGTAATTGATTTTGTATCCTGCAACTTTGCTAAATGCATGTGTCCATTCTAGCAGCTTTTTGGTGGAGTCTTTCAGGTTTTCCATATAGAGTGTCATGTCATCTGTGAAAAGTGAATGTTTGACTTCTTCTTTGCCCCACTTTGGATGCCTTTGATTTCCTTTTGTTGTCTGATTGCTGAGGCTAGGTCTTCCAACGCTATGTTAAACAACAGTGGTGAGAGTGGATATCCCTGTCATGTTCCTGATCTCAGGGGGAAAGTTCTGTTTTTCCCCATTGAAGATGATATTAACTGGGCTTTTCATATATGACCTTTTTGATGTTAAGGTATGTTCCTTCTATCCTGACATCTTGAGGTATTTTATTAAGAAAGGATGCTGCATTTTGTCAAATGCTTTTTCTGCATCTATTGACAGGATCATATGGTTCTTATCCTTTCTTTTATTAATGTGATGAATCACATTGATTGATTTATGAATATTGAACCAGCCCTGTAGCCCAGGAATGAATCCCACCTGATCATGGTGAGTAACTCTTTTAATATACTGCTGAGTTTGATTTGCTAGTACCTTGTTGAGAATTTTTTTTTATTTTTTTAAATTTACATCCAAATTAGTTAGCATATAGTGCAACAATGATTTCAGGAGTAGATTCCTTAATTCCCCTTACCCATTTAGTCCATCCCCTCTCCCACCCTCTCCAGTAACCCTCTGTTTGTTCTCCATATTTAAGAGTCTCTTATGTTTTGTCCCCCTCCCTGTTTTTATATTATTTTTGCTTCCCTTCCCTTATGTTCATGTGTTTTGTATCCTAAAGTCCTCATATGAGTGAAGTCATATGATATTTGTCTTTCTCTGACTGACTGATTTCGCTTAGCATAATACCCTCTAGTTCCATCCACATAGGTGCAAATGGCAAGATTTCATTCTTTTCAATTGCCGAGTAATACTCCATTGTATGTATGTATGTGTGTAGTATACATTTCCATACTTTTCAGTATGGAATACTGAATATACACACATACATACATACACACACCACATCTTCTTTATCCATTCATACATCAATGGACATTTGGGCTCTTTCCATACTTTGGCTATTGTTGATAGCGCTGCTATAAACATTGGGGTGCATGTGCCCCTTAAAAACAGCATACCTGTATCCTTTGGATAAATACCTAGCAGTGAAGTTGCTGGGTTGTAAGATAGTTCTAATTTTAATTTTTTGAGGAACCTCCATACTGTTTTCCAGAGTGGCTGCACCAGTTTGCATTCCCACCAGCAGCGCAAAAGAGATCCTCTTTCTCCACATCCTCTCCAACATCTGTTGTTGCCTGACTTGTTAATGTTAGCCATTCTGACAAATGTGAGGTGGTATCTCATTGTGGTTTTGATTTGTATTTCCCAGATGATGAGTGAAGTTGAGCATTTTTTCATGTGTCAGTTGGCCATCTGGATGTCTTCTTTGGAGAAGTGTCTATTCATGTCTTTTGCCCTTTTCTTCACTGGATTATTTGTTTTTTGGGTGTTGAGTTTGATCAGTTCTTTATAAATTTTGGATAATAACCCTTTATCTGATATGTCGTTTGTAAATATCTTCTTCCATCCCATCAGCTGACTTTTAGTTTTGCTGATTGTTTCCTTCACTGTGCAGGATGAGGTCCCAATAATTCATTTTTGCTTTTGTTTCCCTTGCCTCCGGAGACATGTTGAGTAAGAAGTTGTTGTGGCCACGATCAAAGAGGTTTTTGCCTGCTTTCTCCTTGAGGATTTTGATGGCTTCCTGTCTTACCTTTAGGTCTTTCATCCACTTTGAGTTTATTTTTGTGTATGGTGTAAGAAAGTGGTCCAGGTTCATTCTTCTGCATGTCACTGTCCAATTTTCCCAGCACCACTTGCCGAAGAGACTCTTTATTCCATTGGATATTCTTTCCTGTTTTGTCAGAGATTAGTTGGCCATACGTTTGTGGGTCTATTTATGGGTTCTCTATTCTGTTCCATTGATCTGAGCATCTGTTTTTGTGCCAGTACCATACTGTCTTGATGATTACAGCTTTGTAGTATAGCTTGAAGTCCAGGATTGTGATGCCTCCTGCTTTGGTTTTCTTTTTCAAGATTGCTTTGGCTATTTGGGGTCTTTTCTGGTTCCATACAAATTTTAGGATTATTTTTTCTAGCTCTGTGAAGAATGATGGTGTTGTTTTGATAGGGATTGCATTGAATATGTAGATTGATTTGGGTAGTATTGACATCTTAACAATATTTGTTCTTCCTATCCAGGAGCATGGGATATTTTTCCATTTTTTTGTGTCTTCTTCAATTTCTTTCATAAGCTTTCTATAGTTTACAGTGTATAGATTTTTCACATCTTTGGTTAGATTTATTCCTAGGTATTTTATGGTTTTTGGTTCAATTGTAAATGGGATTGATTCCTTGATTTCTCTTTTTGTTGCTTCATTGTTGGTGTATAAGAATGCAGCTGATTTCTGTGCATTGATTTTATATCCTGCAACTTTGCTGAAATCATGAATCACTTCTAGCATGTTTTTGGTGGAATCTTTTGGGTTTTCCATATAGAGTATCATGTCATCTGCGAAGAGTGAAAGTTTGACCTCCTCCTGGCCAATTTGGATGCCTTTTATTTCTTTGTGTTGTCTGATTGCAAAGGCAATCCAATACTATGTTGAATAACAGAGGCAAAAGTGGATATCCCTCTTTTTCCTGACCTTAGGGGGAAAGCTCTTAGTTTTTCCCAATGAGGATGATATTAGTGTTGGGTCTTTCATATATGGCTTTTATGATCTTGGGGTATGATCCTTCTATCCCTACTTTCTTGAGGGTTTTTATCAAGAAAGGATGCTGTATTTTGTCAAATGCTTTTTCTGCATCTATTGAGAGGATTGTATGGTTCTTGTCCTCTCTTTTATTGATATGATGAATCACATTGATTGTTTTGTGGGTATTAAACCAGCCCTGCATCCCAGGTGCAAATCCCACCTGGTTGTGGTGAATCATTTTTTTAATGTATTGTTGGATCCGGTTGGCTAATATCTT
The DNA here is from genome assembly GCF_023721935.1 of Panthera uncia. Classification (NCBI taxonomy): domain Eukaryota; kingdom Metazoa; phylum Chordata; class Mammalia; order Carnivora; family Felidae; genus Panthera; species Panthera uncia. The sequence goes on from NC_064813.1 coordinate 18,490,673, forward strand.
GTTGAGGATTTTTGCATCCATGTTCAGCAGGGAAATTGGTCTATAGTTCTCCTTTTAGTGGGATCTCTGTCTGGTTTTGGAATGAAGGTAATGCTGGCTTCATAAAAAGAGACTGGAAGTTTTCCTTCCATTTCTATTTTTTGAAACAGCTTCAAGAGAATAGGTTTAACTCTTCCTTAAATGTTTGGTAGAATTCCCCTGGGAAGCCATCTGGCCCTGGACTCTTGTTCCTGGGACATTTTTGATTACTAATTCAATTTCTTTACTGGTTATGGGTCTATTCACATTTTCTGTTTCTTCCTGTTTCAGTTTTGGTAGTTTATGTTTCCAGGAATTTGTCCATTTCTTCCAGATTGCCCATCTTATTGGTGTATAATTGCTCATAATATTCTCTTATTATTGTTTTTATTTCTGTTGTGTTGATTGTGATCTCTCCTCTTTCATTCTTGATTTTATTTATTTGGGTCCTTTCCTTTTTCTTTTTGATCAAAGTGGCTAGTGGTTTATCAATTTTGTTAATTCTTTCAAAGAACCAGCTTCTGGTTTCATTGGTCTGTTCTACTGGTTTTTTGTTTGTTTGTTTGTTTGTTTGTTTCAGTAGCATTAATATCTGCTCTGATCTTTATTATTTCCTGTCTTCTACTGGTTTTGGGTTGCATTTGCTGTTCTTTTTCCAGCTCTTTAAGGTGTAAAGTTACGTTGTGTATCTGAGATCTTTCTTCCTTCTTTAGGAAGTCCTGGATTTCTATATACTTTCCTCTTAAGACTCCCTTTCCTGCATCCCAGAAGTTTTGGGTTGTGGTGTTATCATTTTCATTGGCTTCCATGAACTTTTTAATTTCCTTTTTAACTTCTTGGTTAGCCCATTACTTCTTTAATAGGATGTTCTTTAGTCTCCAAGTATTTGTTACCTTTCCAAATTTTTTTCTTGTGGTGGATTTCAAATTCCATAGTGTTGTGGTCTGAAAATATGCGTGGTATGATCTTGATCTTTTTGTACTTGTTGAGAGCTGATTTGTGCCCCAGTAGGTGGTCTATTCTGGAGAACGTTCCATGTGCACTGAAGAATGTATATTCCACTGCTTTAGGATAAAATGTTCTGAATATATCTGTTAAGTCCATCTGGTCCAGTGGGTCATTGAAAGCCATTGTTTCCTTGTTGATTTTTTTATTAGATGATCTGTCCATTGTTGTAAGTAGGGTATTGAAGTCCCCTACTATTATGATATTATTATCAGTGGGTTTCTTTATGTTTGTGATTAATTGATTTATATATTTGGGTTCTTCCACATTTGGCGCATAAATGTTTACAATTGTTAGGTCTTCTTGATGGATAGACCCCTTATTTATGATATAATGTCCTTCTTCATCTATTTATACAGTCTTTATTTTATAGTCTAGATTGTCTGATATAAGAATGGCTACTCCAGGGGTGCCTGGGTGGCTCAGTTGGTTAAGCACCACCTTCAGCTCAGGTCATGATCTCACAGTTCGTGAGTTTGAGCCCCACTTTGGGCTCTGTGCTGACAGCTCAGACCCTGGAGCCTGCTTCAGATTCTGTGTCTTCCTTTCTCTTTGCTCCTTCCCCACTCGTGCTCGATCTCTCTCTGTCTCTCAAAAATAAACATTAAAATAATAATAATAATAAAAAAAGAATGGCTACTCCAGCTTTCTTTTGTTGACCATTAGCATGATAGATGGTTCTCCATCCCCTTACTTTCAATCTGAAGGTGTCTTTAGGTCTAAAATTGGTCTCTTGTAAACAGCATATAGATGGGTCTCGTTTTCTTATCCATTCTGTTACCCTATGTCTTTTGATTGGAGCATTGAGTCCATTGACATTTAGAGTGAGTACTGAAAGATATGAATTTACTGCCATTATGTTGCTTGTAGAGTTGGGAGTTTCTGGTCCTTTATAGTCTTTGTTGCTTTTGGTCTTTATTTATTTTTTGTTTTTGCTTTTTCATCTTTTCTACCCTCAGAGAGTCCCCCTTAAAATTTCTTGCAGGGCTGGTTTAGTGGTCACTATCTCCTTTAATTTTTGTTTGTCTGGGAAACTTTTTCTCTCTCCTTCTATTTTGAATGACAGCCTTGCTGGATAAAGAATTCTTGGATGCATATTTTTCTGATTCAGCACATTGAATATATCCTGCCACTCCTTTCTGGTCTGCCAAGTTTCTGTGGATAGGTCTGCTGCAAACCTGATCTGTCTTCTCTTGTAGGTTAAGGACTTTTTTTCCCCTTGCTGCTTTCATGATTCTTTTCTTTCCTGAGTATTTTGTGAATTTGACTATGATATGCCTTGTTGATGGTCTGTTTTTGTTGAATCTAATGGGAGTCCTCTGTGCTTCCTGGATTTTGATGTCTGTGTGTTTTCCCAGGTTAGGAAAATTTTCCACTGTGATTTGCTCACTTAACCCTTCTACCCCTATTTCTCTCTCTTCCTCTTCTGGGACCCCTATGATTCTGATGTTGTTCCTTTTTAATGAGTCACTGATTTCTCTAATTCTTAAATTGTGCTCTTTTGCCTTAGTCTCTCTCTTTTTTTCTGCTTCATTGTTCTCTATAAGTTTGTCCTCTATATCGCTGATTCTCTGTTCTGCCTCATCCTTCCTTGCTGCCGTGGCATCCATTTGAGATTAAGGCTCAGTTATAATGTTTTTTATTTCATCCTGACTAGCTTTTACTTCTTTTATCTCCACAGAAAGGGATTCTAATCTATTTTCAACTCCAGCTAGTATTATTATCTATGTTGGTTATCTATCTATTATTATCTATTATCTATGTTGGTTAAATCCCTGGCTGTCATTACTTCCTGCTCTTTCTTTTGGGGCATCATTTTGAAGGAAGTAAAGGAATTAATGAGGTAAAAAAATTAAAATTAAAAATATTAAAATCAAAAAATTAAAAGCAAACACACACATAAAAAAATCGAATAAATTATGCTAGATCCTAGGTGTGTTTTGGTCTGGGTGTTGAAAGAGGCTTGATAGATTAGAGAAAAAAGGGAAAAGAAAAAAAGGGAATCGTTTGAAAATTTGAAAAAATGAATACACTGAAGTAGAATAAAATGAACTGATGGAAGTAAAAGAGAATTTGAAAAAAAAAATTTACACAGAAGTAAAAAAATTAAAGAAAAATACTTTTAATAAAAATTGAAAATAAAACATGATTTTTTCTCATTCTGTATTTAAGAAAAAGAAACGAAAAAAGAAAAAAAAAACAAAATTGAATAGATGCACCGGCAAACAGACTGAAATATGACAGAAATTCTTTCGTTTTCCCCTAGAAGTCAAACTATGAAGCGCTTTATAGTCCATATACTAAGCAGGTGGAGAGAGTTGTGTTCCTGAAGAGCGAGGTTGACTCAGTTGGGCAGGACCTAGTGTAATGGCTCCATTCTCCACTAGATGGCGCTGCTTAGCTTACTGGGGTGGGTTGTTGTGGCTCTTGTAGGTGTTTATGCGCATGTGTGGGAGCTGTGAAAATGGTGTCCCCAGCTACCCAGTCTCTAGTATTGGAACTCTGTTCTCCCCGATCAGCAATCGTGCACCTGTCCCTTGTCTTCAGCTTCCGTCCACTGTTTGCTTTTACACTGTCCATGACCAAGCCCCAGGCAGCACCTCCCTCCTGAGTTTTATCTCAGATGTGGCTGTGTTTCCCAACCCCTTATTTCTGAGGGACTGCGACTTTGACCCATTCTGCTCCTCTGCAGGAGGGTCTCACTGATCGATGGCCAGGTTCCGGCTGCATCCAGGAACGTTTGTGGGACCGTGCTGCTGCCAAGGCCCAGAGACTGAGGCTGGGTGCCAGCCCGCCCCAAGGGAAGTTCACGAGATAGTGTAGCAGCAGCATTTCAGGGATTATGGCAAATCACAACACACATCTGTCACCAGCCTTCACCCCCAGCGACCTTGTTCCAGCACCAGTGAATGTGGTTGTTCTCCTGGGTCCACTGGCGCCTTTGTCTTTGGGGAAGTCACACAGCCTCTACCAGATGTCCTCTCGGCAGGGGAACTGGCTCTTCCCTTGTGGCCTGAAGACCCTGGACTCCACTCTGCTCCTAGGGATTCACCCTTCTCACCAGAGCTCCGCCAGGTATGGAGCTGCAAGAGTTTCAACCTCTGTACTACCCTGTTTATAGTCTTAATGGAATTTAAACCCTTTCCTTCCTCCTTTCTCGCTTTTTAGTTCAGTCCCTGCGACTATTACCACTTTCACTTTCTCTCCAGCTGCTTTTTTGGGGGGAGTGCTTTTCCCGTATTCTCTGTCCCTCCACCCCCACCCCCCATCTCTGTCCTCTGTCTGCACACAGAAGTGGCTCCCTGCCCTCCGCAGTTCTCTCTCCCCCAGTTCATCTCTGCGCCATGTACCTGCTGAATTCTGTGGTTCAGGTTGTGCAGATTGTTATGTTAATCCTGAGATCTGTTTCCTAAGTGTGCAGGATGGTTTAGTGTTGGTCTGGCTGTATTTCATGGACCTCAGACACAAAAAAATTTCCATGCTGTTCCGCCATCTTGGCTCCTCCCCTTGTTGAGAATTTTTGCATTCGTGTTCATCAGGGGTATTGGCCTGTAATTCTCCTTTTTAGTAGGGTCTCTGTCTGGTTTTGGAATAAAGGTAATGGTGTCTTTATAGAATGAGTCTGGAAGCTTTCTTTCTGTGTCTATTTTTTTGGAACAGCTTGAGAAGGATAGGTATTAACTCTGCTTTAAATGTCTGGTAGAATTCCCCAGGGAAGCCATCTGGCACAGGACTGTTATTTGTTGTGAGATTTTTGATAACTGATTCAATTTCTTCACTGGTTATGGGTTTGTTCAAATTTTCTATTCTCGTTTGAGTTTTGGTAGTGTGTGGTGTCTAGGAATTTTCCCATTTCTTCCAGGTTGTCCAGTTGGTTGGCATAGAATTTTTCATAGTATTCTCTAATAATTGTTTGTATTTCTGTGGTTTTGGTTGGGATCTTTTCATTCGTGATTTTATCTATTTGGGTTATCTCTCTTTTCTTTTTAAGAATTGTGGCTTGGGGTTTATCAATTTTGTTTATTTTTTCAAAAAACCAGCTCTTAGATTCATTGATCTGTTCTGGTGTTTCTTTTTTTTTTAATTCCAATTGTTTATTTCTGATTTAATATTTATTATTTCTCTTCTTCTGCTGGCTTTGGGGTTTCTTTGCTGTTCTGCTTCCAGTTCCTTTAGGTGTATGGTTAGGTTTTGTATAGGGGATTTTTCTTGTTTCTTGAGATAGGCCTGGATTGCAATGTATTTTCCCCTTAGGACTGCCTTTGCTGCATCCCAAAGGGTTTGGAATGTCATGTTTTCATTTTAATTTACTTCCATATATTTTTTAATTTCTTCTTTAATTGCCTGGTTGGTGCATTCATTCTTTGGTAGGATGTTCTTTAACCTCCATGCATTTGGAGGCTTTCCAGATTTTTCCTTCTGATTTATGTCATTGTGATCTGAAAATATGCATGGTATGATCTCAATTATTTTATATTTATTGAGGACTGTTTTGTGACCCAGTATGTGATCTATCTTGGAGAATGTTCCATGTGCGCTCAAGAAGAATGTGTATTCTGCTGCTTTTGGATGAAAAGTTCCGAATATATCTGTCAAGTCCATCTGGTCCAGTTTCTTTATTGATTTTCTGCCATTGTTGTAAGGGGAGTATTAAAGTCCCCTGCAATTACCATATTCTTATTAACAAGACTGCTTATATTTGTGATTGATTTATATATTTGGTTCCTCAAGTTGGGGGCATAGGGGGCATAAACATTCACAATTGTTAGCTGTTCTTGATAGATAGACCCCATGATTATGATATAATGCCCTTCTTCATCTCTTGTTACAGCCTTTAGTTTAAAATCTCATTTGTCTTATATAAGTATGGCTACTCCAGCTTTCTTTTGACTTGTAGTAGAATGATAGCTGGTTCTCCATCCCCTTACTTTCAACGTGAAGGTGTCCTCAGGTGTAGAATGAGAATCTTGTAGACAGCATATAGATGGATCTTGCTTTTTTATCCATTCTGTTACCCTGTGTCTTTTATTTATTTATTTTTTTATTTTTTTTTTTAAATTTTTTTTCAACGTTTTTAATTTATTTTTGGGACAGAGAGAGACAGAGCATGGACGGGGGAGGGGCAGAGAGAGAGGGAGACACAGAATCGGAAACAGGCTCCAGGCTCCGAGCCATCAGCCCAGAGCCTGACGCGGGGCTCGAACTCACGGACCGCGAGATCGTGACCTGGCTGAAGTCGGACGCTTAACCGACTGCGCCACCCAGGCGCCCCTATCCTGTGTCTTTTAATTGGGGTATTTAGTCCATTTACTTTCAGAGTTATTACTGAAATATATGTATTTAATGTCATTGTGTATCTGCAGGTTTCATGCTTCTGGTGATGTCTCTGGTCCTTTGTAGTCTTTGCAGCATTCCACTCACAGAGTCCTCCTTAGGATCTCTTGCAGGTCTGGTTTAGTGGTGATGGACTTCTTCAGTTTTTGTTTTTCTGGGAAAGTCTTTATCTCTCCTTCTATTCTAAATGACAGCCTTGCTGGATAAAGGATTCTTGGCTGCATATTTTTAATATTCAGCACACTGAATATTTCCTGCCACTCCCTTTTAGCCTGCCAAGTTTCAGTGGACAGGCCTGCTACTAGATGCTTTCAGAATTCTCTCTTTATCTTTGTATTTTGCTAATTTCACTATGATATGTTGTAGAGAAGACGTATTCTTATTGAATCTGAAGGTAGTTGTCTGTGTCTCTTGGATTGGATGTCTTCTTCCTTCCCCAGATTAGGAAGTTCTCAGCTATAATTTGTTCAAGTAAACCTTCTGCCTTTTTTTCCCCCTTATTCTGGAACTCCTGTGATACAGATATTATTACGTTTCATTGAATCAGTTCTCTAATTTTCCCCTTATGGCCCAGTATTTTCTTATCTCTTTTTTTCTTGGCTTCACCATTTTCCATAATTTTATCTTCTATTTCACTTATTCTCCACTCTGCTTCCTCCATCCTTGCTGTCACTGCATCTAGTTTATTTTGCACCTCATTTACAACATTTCTTAATTCATTGTGGCTATTTCTTAGTTCCTTGATCTCTTGTAGCAATAGATTCTCTGCTGTCTTCTATGCTTTTTTCAAGCCCAGCTATTAATCTTATGACTATTACTCTCAATTCTTTATCACATATATTGTTTATATCTGTTTTTAGCAATTTTCTAGCTATCATTTCTTCCTGGAATTTCTTTTGAGAATTCTTCTATTTCATCATTTTGGCTAGTTTTCTGTCCTTTATGTGTTTTAATAGCTTGTTATATATCCTGCATGTTTAGCACTACTATCCTAAAAAGGGGTCATACCCTATCCAGGGTCTGGCCCTTCAGGAGGTGTTTTTGGAGTGTGTTGCATGCTCTCTGTTGTTGTGACTCTGGTTGTTTTATCTCCCTACTCATAGTGGTGGTTTGGACTTTCCACCAGGTGTGCTTTGATTTGTTCATTAAAGCAACCCTGGAAAAAATTGTAAAAGGGAGGTGGTGGAAGAAGCCTTATTACATACAAAGACAGAAATGACAGGGGTAGGGAAAAAGAAAAGAGAGAAAAAAATTGACCAGGCAGAGAATCAGAGAAATTATATGGATTAATCGAGAGAGAGAGAGAGAGAGAGAGAGAGGAAAATAAAGAAGGAGGTACAAAAGACGTGTAGAAAGAATAGATTAAAAATGTCTGCTTAAACAAACCAACAACTAGAAAAGAGTAGGGAAAAATAAGAGGTAGCAAAGGAAGGAAAAGAAAATGTGTGTGTGTGTGTGTGTGTGTGTATACATGTGTGTGTGTATATATATGTATGTATATGTATACATATATATACATCATATATATATATATACACATCATATATATATATATATAATAAGAATTGAGCAAGAATCAAATCAGAAAATGCAAAACCACTGGATGGGTATCTGATGGTCCCTTGGAACCAGTGGCTATGCTGGTCTGGAGGAGGGACTGTCTGGTTGGTCAGTGTCAATCTTGCTCCAGTAGATATGCAGTTACCAGGCATGGAGGAGGGGCGTGGTTTGGTGTAGGCAGATCCCGCTTCCACTATGGGCCTGTTGTTGGTTCCCTGAAGCACCACCTTGTTGGTGATGGGGAGAAAAATGGCAACACCCCAGTCTCTCCTCCCCAGACTGAGTGTCCCAGATCACTCTGTTCAGGCCATCCTCACAGTGCTATGCAGGCACAAGCAGGCTGGTTTTTCCAGCTCCACAGTCTCCAGTGCTTCCCAGGCAGTAGGCTGGGATTCAAACCCCGCCACTCCTGCTCAGCTCCCCCTCCCCCCCTCCCCGTTTCCAGTGAAGTGCCACTCTGCCCAGCAAGCTGACAAAGGGCCTCTGGCTGGCAGACTCCTGCACGGTCTTTTGTCCTTGAAGGCTATCTGTCTTCTTCCCACGACACTCAAGGGAGGAGATTGCTCTTTCTCACTGCATTTCTGAGCTTGCTGCTGAGCCTGGGTTGGCTCCCCTCCTTCCCAGGCATGGAAACAGGGTGGCCCCAGTACAGAGAAAGCCTTGCAACCCTGGAACAAGTTAGAAATTGGTTCTTTGTTTTTTTCCATTCCCTGGTCCAAATACAATCCCTACACTTGTCCAAATACAATCCCTACACTTCCACAGCCTCTTTCTTTTCTTTTTGTCTCCCCACAGAAGAGGATCCCTCCCTTCCATGCCTTCACCACCTGTTTTATCTCTCCCAGTTATCAATCATGCATCTATGGCCCGCCAAGTTGTTCCTGTGGATGCCTGGAGATGTTTCTGTCACTCTGTAGTCCAGATTCCTGGACTTCCAAGTCTTCTGGCCTCAACACTGCTGTGTTTGGGGGACGAGGGAACTTCGGGTACCCTACTTCTCCACCATGTTGACTCTTCCCCTGAGCCTGGGATTCTTAACGCTCCCAGAGAAATGGTACCCCCAGTTGTAGCCACCTGTGCTCTCTGCCCCTCCTGCCATTTCATGTGGCATTCTGGCAGATCTTTGGGACTCAGAAGATGGGCCTCAGGGGACTCAGTGGGGCCATCTCACTCAGAGATCCTGTAGTCCTGTTTCCACCAGAGTTCTCCATCTGCGCCTGGGCTCTGGGGAACCCTCAGTGAGAGGAAGCTACAGATGAATCTTCCTGAAACAGTTCACCCACAGCAAATTCTGTATGTGTAGGCTCTACACTGCTGGCATATTTCTATAAGGTTGCAGTGTAAGTTAAATTTCTGTAAATCTAATCCTCTACTGGAGGGACACTTAATGCCATTCCAAAATGCAGTGTCTTATGTTTTTTTTTGCCTGGCAATGGCTTATAAAAATCCAGTGTTAAGTAAATCTATAGCTCCTGACTTGAGGACCAGGTAGCTACCGATTTGTAAACACACGTATCCACTAGGAAATGTCTTACGTTTCAAGGAATATTTTCATAAAGCCAGAAAAAAACTCTGGTGATGCAAATAACCTCTGCTTATTAGGATGCTTTGTAAATTTGGAGTTCCTTACAATGACACTAGTGGCATATCCTTTGGTGTGCATCCACAGTACACCAAAGATGGAGAAGAAAGAGACCTGCAGGCTGGGGCTCCCAAGGCAGTTTTGGGATTTACAGGGGTAGCTGTGGGCAGATGAGGGCTGTTCCACATGGGGCCTGGTTCAAGGAAGATGGAAGGGTCTGGCACAGCTCCCTCTGCCTGCTGTTTTTCCACCTCTGCACCTGTTTAATGCTCCCTGGTTCTGCCACTGTAACAGGATCCTCCCTGAGCCTAGAAATGTGCCTCTTTCTCCCTCTTGCTGCAAAGAATGAACAAGCTCTGGATGTCACAGTGAGCCAGAGTGAACAAAAAGTCTCAGTGGCCAGGCAGGAGGCCCTGGTAGGAGAAAAATGAGGTAGCCAGGACCAGCGGTGTACCACCCTTCATTATCAGCCCCTGTGCCTGGGAGAATTCTCATTGTCCTGGTGTGCCAGGAGAGACTGTGCTTTACCTGGGGACCTGCTAGTGACGGAGGAGGGACAGGAAGGAAGACTCTTTGGGGAGTGAGTTCTCCTGGATCCACAGAAGCATGTAAACACCCTCATGTAATGATCCCTCAACATGGGCTGCATAGTTGGTTTACTAGTAACGGGGTAAACTGTAGCACAGTAAGCCAGCCTTTGCCTGGCTGGTTCTGTATATGTTCTAAGCTGTGCGTCTGGTAAAGATGGAGAGGAGGGGGGACTGTGCTAGTCCATGAATGTCAGCCTCTGTCATCTGGAAAGTCATGCTCAAATCAATAGAAGAAACGTGGCTATCGAGGCTGATAGTACATGTTTTGCCTTCTGTTACCACTAAGTAGGGCAGTGTCCATGTTGATGTCTGTGGGTCAGGAGACTAAATTTAGGAACCACAGATTTAGTGGCTGGTCTGGGACACAAGGCCCAAGCTGAAAAGGCAGTGTCTGAAAGAGGCCTGAGGGCATGGGGTGGCAGACTGGTACCCAGTGATGTTTGAATATGTGACTTAGAAGGAAATGTTAAGATCACTTGTTTCCTGGGGTTCCTGAGGGGCTTTGTCAGTTAAGTGTCTGACTTTGGCTCAGGTCATGATCTCACGGTCCGTGAGTTCAAGCCCCGCATCGGGCTCTGTGCTGACAGCTCAGAGCCTAGAGCCTGCTTTGGATTCTGTGTCTCCCTCTCTCTCTGCCCCTCCCCAACTTGTGCTCTCTGTCTCTCTCTCTCAAAAATAAATAGATATTAAAAAATGAAAAAAAGAGACCACATGTTTCCTGACCAGTGCAGACAACCACTCTACAAATCCCCATGAAGGTTGTCGGCCAGCCTTGGCTTGAGCACACCCAGTCCTGCGTGTTTACTGAAGCCAATTTCCATTCATTATCCCTAAATTCTAGAAAGACCTTTCTGGAACTGAATCAGTCTTTCTCTGCACAATTCCACATATTGGTCCTGACTCTGCTTTCTTATTTCTTGACAATAAGTCTAAATGCCTCTTCTTCACAACAGGTCTCTAGATATTTGGAGATGATTATTCTCCTGATTCTTAGACTTGTCGGCACCGTGTAACTTCCCTCCAGAAGTTCTCTTTCTCCTTCCCCTTCTCGATGTTATTTCTCTCAAACCATCCTTGTTTCTTTTGCCCAAGTCCACCTTTCCATCTTTCTGCATAAGGAAAAGATCAGAAATTTACTTTGACATAAGATTTTCTTCCACTTCTGGCTCCCAGAGAGCTTGCTTGCTTGCTCATCTTTCAAAGCACTCAAGGCTTTTGTCATGGACCACTATGAGTTCACCATGCTGGAATTTCTCAGATCAGGCATTTCTTCCCTACAGACTTCTTTAACTTCTTGCTTTCTAGGCAGTTTTCGAAGGTTACTGATGGGGGTTCTAGGGTGCAGGCACGCCTCAGAAGATGTGGTGACTTTTCTCTGGAACTGAAGCATCATTACTTCAAGAAAAGTTGGAAATATGTGCTGGGCTTATGGTCGGAGAATACAGATTTTTTCATCCAAGTTACATGTAGAGGGAAAAAAATCCTAACTTTTTCCTCAGCTTTTCAAGGAACTGCAGCTACCTCCCATTTGATCTGATTTTGTGCACCTAGATTTGGTTTGTGGTAAAATTGTAGCCAGAACTGCACTCATCATGTTTCCTATGACACTTATGTCTCCTGTATTCCTTGCTGTGCTTCCTGGTATGGCAGCTGGAATGTCACAGCCACCGGGCACTGTAACTCCCACCTCTTTCTCATCCCCTCCCTGCATTTGAGTTGTGTGACTTCCATCTCAGAGCTGTCTTTCAAAGCCAGCTTCCTCTTTCTTCTCCTGGCTTCACTGTTTCCCGCTTGTAGTTTTCTGTCTTCTCTAGTCCAATCTGCCTGAGGTCCTCTGCTGGTCTTTCTGTGCCCAAAGGATAAAACCCAAATACATTTTCTTGGCATGAGAGTCCCTTCCAAATCCACACATTCCCTCTTGTGACAAATATCCAATGAACACTGACCCTGGGCTGCTGACTGTGCTGCACAACTTTCTTCCCACTGTCCTTTGTTCCAGTCGCACTGAACAGGTCCAGATTTTCCCAGATACAGAAGACTCCTTCAGATGCCATGTGTCTTTCCATGTCTCATTCCCACTTCCCGCAAAGCTCCTTCCATCTTTCTCTTCCTACTCACCTCTCAAGCCCACTTAAATGTCAACTCCCTATGAAGTCTTCTTTGGTTCCTGCAAGAGAGTTAGTTGGTCATTCCTACTTACGATTCCCCATTGATGTGTTCATATTTCTGCTGTATAACTTATCTTGTGTATTTATTTACTTATATGTCTTTACTTGCTCTTCTCTTGGCTCTGCCCTCCTTCAGGCAAAGAATATGTTTTATTTCATCCTTTTATCTCTGGTTCCTGGTACCATGTCTGCCACATGTTAAGGATATAATAAGAGAATGAAACCCCTCAGTATGAGTAGCATGTTCTGGGACTGAATTAGATGGAAGGAGAAAACAAGTGGTTGAGGCTCCCAGCTCTAGAATCATACTGTATAGGTTTAAATTGTAGTCCTGCTACTTCTAGTGTGAACTTGTACAAGTTGTCTTTAATCGAGCTTAATTTTTTCTCATCAGTAGAATGGGTAGAATAATAGGATTTTCTTTATCAGGACTATTTGGTGATAACTAAAAGCACAGTCTGGTTTATTTCAAGGTAAGTGCATTATTCTTTGTGAGGGGTCTCCTGAGAGTAAATATAGAAAACAATAGAATGGGGAATCTTGAGAAGAGGGAAAAAGAGAAAATGCAGAGAGTTTGAGAAAGAGGAAAGAAAGGAGGGGCAGTCTTTATCAAATTCTGTTTACTGGAGTTTCCATACATTAATCAAATTTATCACTTAAAACCCACATTTTTTTTCTCCATAACTATAGCCTGAATTAATCTATTCATTGATTTTATAGTTATAGATAGTTCAAAGTAAATCTTTCACAGTGACAGGTACTTTTCCCTTAGAGCAGGACTCACACACTATGATCCTACAGCATAAAAGTCAAGGGCTCAGAACTAACACCATTTCCATATAGACTTAGAAAACAAGAAAAAGAGAGATCCATATGGGAATGTTACTGAGCTGAGGAGAAATGGAAGCATGGATGGTTGACCACATAGACAATAAAATCAGGTAATTGAAAGAGACCCTTATCAAGATTGGCAATAAAATCAAGAGTGAAGATTCTTTTGCCAGGCTGGAATAGGGGATCAGCATGATCAAGGTATTAGAGTGGGTTAACTGCTGGAATAAACAGTCCCCAAATCTCAGTGAGTTAGTACAGATTTATTTAATTATTTATTCATTGCTCAAGTCCAGTGCAATTTATGAGATGGTTAAAAGGAGAGTGCTTCATGAAATCATTAAAGATTAAGACTCTGTCCATGTAGTCACTCTGTCATCATCTAGGGTCTCAGTGTCCTCCTTTGGGTCCTGGTAAACAAGGAAAGAGAGAAAGGTCTAATGAGTTGGGCCTGGGTTCACATTCCACTGGCCCGAACCCATTCACATGACTACATTTAAATGCAGAGGAAGCTGGGGAAATTTGTGTATCTGTGAACCCAAGGAGAAAGTAGAAATAGCTTAGAGAACACTTTCCAGTCTGCCATGAGGGATGGAATGCAATAAGGTGGTGAAGTGCAAAGCCCAAGATTTAAGTTCAGAATGTCAAGTTCACAAATGTAAGATAATAGGTGGCTTGGCTCAGCAGTTACAGAAACAAAAACAAATTGGGTTGGAAAAAACGTGGGGTTCTGGTTGACCATAAGATTACTGTTTAGCCAAGAATACTTTCTTCTTCAAAAAAAGGAATGCGGGACACCTGATTGGCTCAGTCAGTTAAGCGTCCGACTTTGGCTCAGGTCATGATCTCATGGTTTGTGAGTTCAAGCCCTGTGTCAGGCTCTGTGCTGACAGCTCAGAGCCTGGAGCCTTCTTTGGATTCTGTGTCTCCCTCTCTTTCTGCCCCTCCATGCTCATGCTGTCTCTCAAAAATAGATAAATATTTAAAAAAAATTTTTAAAGGAATGCAAATGTGCCAACTATATTTCAATAAAAAAATAACAAAAATTTAAATGAATTTAGTATACAACTACTAAAACAAAAAAGGAATGAAATATTCAGGTGTGTTAACAAAGGAAATATATTTCCTTTACATACACACACACACACACACACACACACACACACACACACATGAAAGATCATAGACTATCTTCACTCTTTTGGTTAGCTGTGTGTCCTTGACTAGGATACTTAAATTATCTAAGCCTCAGCTAGCTCAGCTATAAAATAGGACTAAAGTTGTGGTGTAAATCAGTGTATCAGTTAACTACTGCCATAATTATGGACTTAAACATAACCCCCATATTCAGCTTCAAACAATATCACTTTTCTCGCTCATGTATCTGGAGGTTGACTGAATTAGTATGCTTCAGGCTACAGGTCTGCAAGGGGGCCATGTGGTGTTTTCTCCAATGATGTTTATCATGGGTCTCAGGCTGAAAGAGAAGCACCTGCCACTAAGTGGGGGAAGCAGTGCTCATGGCCAGGGCAGGCAGGCCAGAAAAAAATATGCAATGCCTTTTTAGGTCTTGGCCCAGTGTTGGCGCCTGGTCACTTCTGTCCATATCTGTTTGTCCAGAGTGAAGCCACATAGCCAAGTCCAATGTCAATGGGGAAGGGAAATGAGGTCCATCTGTATGAGTGATGGGTACTGTGAAGTCACCTATCAAAGGGCATTCTACTATAGGTGAGAATGAAGATTCAATCTGCCACACTGATATTTATAAGGTTGTGGTGATGATTTTAAAAGTATGTAAAGCATCCACTACCATGACTGGTAACATAAGAGTTCAGTAGATAGACACAATGATGATGGTTATAATGATGATAATGATGTATTCAGAAACTGTATCCTATACTCTCCATGGCTCAGAACACAGCTACTGAATTGTGTTTAATTTTGGTTGCCATCTTTAAAAAGAAACACATTAACAAGCTAGATTGCATGCAGAGAAGTTTTAGCATAAGAGCCTAGGAATCTAGAAGCTATTGAAGGAACAAAAAATACTTAGTCCAAAGATCAGTTCACATAAAAAGTAAATCACCCAAATTCCAGAAGGGCTATCTCATTGCAAAAGGAATAAACTTGTAGAACAGTGGAAGGAGCTGCCAGTCTCGGGGAATTCTCTTAGAGTTAAGTAGATAATGGGAAGCCCATGGACCTTTGCTGGGGAGAAGCATGGCACGGGCTGTTAGCTTGCTGAGCAAAGACACGCACGACGGGAGGCAAAGAGTGGTGAGCAGAGCCATTTTATCCACAGTCGAACAGATGAGCTGTGGGGAGCAGGTTGGGAGGTCAGAACAGAGCTGAGGTTTCTGAGTGGGAAAACACAGATCTTAGCTCCCCTTTCAGTTCATTCTGGTCTCACAGATTCACTGGCCCTTCATTCCAATGAGTGTGTTGTATTTCACATTGATTCTACAAACACACTGCCCTCAGTGCCCTCTTCAGTCCCCCAAGTCCCAAATGGACAGTGTGAGATTCGCCAAGCAGTGACCCAGTCCTCCTCCTCTAAGCTTGAGTCTCCCCTCCCCATTTTTCCCAATCAGCCTTAATTAAACTGTTTGAAAGCTACAGCTTGATTTTAATTAGAGCAAAATTGGGAAGATTAGAATGAAATTGGCCAATCATTGTTTACGGGCCGTTGTTTGAGAACACAGCAGGCTGCTAAATTACCTACATGCTAGGCTTCTTGAATTCTACTAGATAGTGGGAAGGACAGGGGCATTGGGGGAGGGCTGGCCCCATCTCTGCTCTGGTGCCTCCTAGGGTTGCATGGACTGAGGTATTATTTAACCAGCGGGCTCCTGGACTGAAGCCTTCCTGTCTTGGAATTTCTCCCTGGTTAACAAGGCCAAAGGATTTCCTGGGAAGTATGATAGAGGCGTACCGGGATTCCTGAACTTGAGCACAGGTCATAGCCAAAGGCAGAAAATCATTCATGAGGTGGTCTGGGTTCTTGTCAAACTCTACCACTGATAAAAGGAGACTTGGGTCACTTTTTTTCAGTTTCTTTGTCTCTTCATTTTTAACCTATAAAAGGTTAATAGTTGAGTAATGATATTTCTGCTTCCTTTTCCCCGAGGTTCTTGTATAGATAAAATAGTTGAGCTTGTGTGAAAATTGTGTACAAACATTTTTAAAAATGAAAGGAAAGCTTACACCAATGTAAGAGATTATGGTTCTTATTATAATTTCTTTTTATAGCTCAGATTAATCATGTCTTATTCATTATAGCAGTAAAGGCTCTAATAGCTAAGTACATTACAGTAATCTGTTGTTGAGATAGAAATCTCCTGATGATGTGATGTGTCTAGAAATACTGCCTCTGTACAGGAGCCAAAACATGATATATCCCTCAGTCCCTAAAATTGTCCAGCTAAAGAATGTGAAACCATCTAGGTATCTCACTGAGGTAAGTAACTCAATGGTGGCCTGAGTCCTGTGGTGGGAGCAATAGCCCTGGATGTGAGGTATATTGTCAGAAGGATGAAAAAAAAAAAGGCTTCTTTGTGATCTGGGACTCTTCAGGAAAATAAGCAGTGCAGTCCTCTGTGGTGTTTATTGAAATTCCTGTGTCAAATTGGCAAGTCTCAAGCTAGCTGGGGAAAGGCAACTCTCCAAGAGAAAGGTGAGCTCTGAGAACAAAGACGTTTGCATTTATCCAGAACTGGTTGGTATGTGAGAAATTTTCCCATGGCCATTGGTTGACAGTTCACATAGACAAAGTAAAGTCACAGGAAAAATGGCAAGAAAACTATTTGTGTCTTTAGCTAAGGCCAATTCATCTTTTTTTTGCTCCAAATTTCTTAAATATTTAATTCAATGACCTGTCCTGTGTCTCCCTTCATTTTTCAAGGAAAACCAGTCATATTTGTTTTTCTTCCAAGTATGGTTCCTACCAAAAACAACCTTTTGGAGAATGATAACTCAGTCCCTTCAGCATTTGGCAGTCCCTTTGAACACTGAAGGTTGGAGGAGGGTGGCCCCCCAAAAGAGGTTATTGGAAATAGATCAGGAAGGCCAAAGAAGAAAGAAGGACAGTATTTCCTATCATGACAGCCTACTCTTTCTGCCATTGTTTTAAAAGTGGTGCTTGGAGGTGGGCATCCTGGGCTCCACAGCTGCCATAAGACTTCTCCCCAACCTCTCTGGGAGTCCCAGCGCCTATTCTGAGAACTGCCGCCTGAGTGAGCAGGTGACAATTGGTTAGCTCTGCTGGAAACGGCATTGATTGTCTCCCCAGTAAACACAACCTGGGGTCTAACTCAGGAGGAACAAATGGGCTCCTAATACTCAAGGACATACTGATGCTGGGACGGGGTTGTGCCAAGCCTGCAAGGGGGCCACCCCAGAGGGGGTGGGTAGAGCTGCATATTCAGGGTACAGGAAATGAGACTTTCCAAATGACAGCCATAGTGGTGGCCTTGGAAAGGTGCCTGAACATGCTTTCCACACAGAAATGGAAAGATAGGTCTATTGGAAAACTGCTAACTATTAATTCACTATTAGCCCAAGGTCTCGGCACAAGTACCCGTGTGGTAGGTTGCAGTGTTCATGATTACTAGATTTCAGCCTCATTGAGGTATAGTTGTGTTTTTATTTTTAGACTGTGGATTTCCTTGTAAAATACTCTCTCCTTGAAGGCTTCATAAGGAAGGGAGGTTTCTTAGGTAATGTCTCTTCACGGGGGCTGGATCAGTATTCTCAGTTTACAAGCCAGAAAGGTGGTGCTTCCGCACTGAGCTGCTGGAAACAGCACCGGGATGGAAGATCCCCAGCTGTGCTCTTTCCAAGTCTTTCAGAGCCAGGAGCCTGGGGCCCTGCAGGGGGGCACACGTGCAGCCAGAGTTCTCGTTGACCTTGTATTACTTGGAGGAACGCAGTGCCATGGCGTGGTGGGTGACATTAGACTTAAAGGCTGTGACTTGGAGACATTCTTTACTTACAACTTTCAAATTAGGAACACCTTGTAGCCAGTTAGTATTCTCATCAGAGCCCCTTTTGCTTCAAACCCAGAGCTGGTCCAGTCTCAAAGTCCTGCAGAAGCTCCTGTTGCCCGAGCTTGGCATGGCTGAGATTCTGCTTTCTTATTACAGGCCCTTTAGGTTCTGGGAAAATCCCTAAGTTCATGGACAACTAGAAACGTCATTTGTGGGCGATCTGGACCATTAGGGTTGAGCAGTGTGGGACACAGAAAGCTACAATTGTTTCAGAATATATAGAGAGATTTTGGATTTTGCCTACCATATTCTCTGTGTTGGTGTGTACAAATGCTGTAACACACTGGGTTTTAGCCTCCGGTCTGGATTATACCTTTCCTAAATTCTGTTTTGGTTGTTATTAATAACTTTATGGGCATGTTAACCCTTTGACAAAAATGTATGTTGTTCACTCTGGGCTAATCTAAAATATGGTGGAAAATGGAATCAACTTCTTATAGCAGCCTATCGGGGCACCCTTTCCATGTACCACTTGAACAGCTTTGCAGGTGGAGTCCACGTTGGAGCGTTCTGGTCACCCTTTGCTTTAACCTGGGAGCCCTTTAGTGGTCTCTGCTGTTCTAAAGGCACTTTCCACAGGGGCTTCACCACTGTTGGAGACGTTTGCTCTCTCAGACTGTTTACTGCCTGACAAACACAGTGGGGGAAGATTTTAAGAGAAATGGCTAAATTGAAATGGAGATTTACTTGATGTCTTAATTGAAACAAAGATGATGGCTTAATTGAAGTAGTGTGTTAATATAATTGATATATAGAAAACATCCTTTTCCTAGGGAAAAAAAAGAGCCTTGATTATTTTATTACTGGAAAAAAACTGCTAAACGAGAAATCGGAAATGAACATTTATTCTCTGAATAGCTCAGGCTGCCTTCCAGTATTGCCTTCTGAGGTTTTCAGATGCTGGAAAGAACCAGGTTAATAAGTTCTGTAAGTACATTTTTACCACTTTCTGGCTCAAACTTCTTTCACAAATGTTTCCCCCATTATTTTGATTCAATGAAGGGCCCCCAAAGGGCAGGGAAGAAACTTAGCGAAGTAGAAGAGAAAACCACCAGGCACCCTCCGAGCCTGAACTTTCTTGCCAGCAGCTGAGGCCTATGCCTAATTCTGGGCTGACACCCGCACAAAATCGTGGTTGTTCTTTTGGGTCTCACAGGGTTGGTAGACTAGCATGGTGCTAAAAACTGTGGACTACAAAGCCAGACATCTTCTATTTAAACCCTGACTCTGCCACCTACTGGGTGTTCCCCAGTGGGCAAATTAACTTATTTGTGCCTCAATTTCCTCACCCATAAAATGAGGATAATGATATTTTCCCCCTTGTAGGGGTGTTTTGAATATTGTATTGGTTAATGCTTGTAAGATGCTTGGAATGCTTGGCACATACTAAGAATTCATTAAATGTTAACCATTATTTTTTATTATTTGCTCATAAAATGCTTCCTAAGACAGTATCATTCACTTTTTCTAAGTCATTTGTTATTCTGTGTTATGATTTCCTGAGAAGCCATAGGAGTTGGAATCAGGCCTTTATCTTTGATTTCTCCCATGGTACTCTGTATATGGACTTGATTTTAACTAGGTCTCAATTTCTCCTTCTGCAAATGGGTGTGCTGAAGCCACCTTCATCCAAAAAGGTTTTGCTTTGCTGTATGTATTTTGGATGTACAGTCAATTCATGTTTACATAGAGAACCAAAGGAATGAAATGTTCCAGGTGATGAAATATTTTCATTGAAAGGTAATAAACATTTAAAAGTAATTAGAATACCATAAAATACACTTAGTCTACACAGGGAAAATAGCGTTACAGAAACAGCAGTGAGGTATTGACCTGGGTTTTAATCTCAGCCACTTTCTAATTCTGTAACTTCATGCAAATGATTTTCTCAACCTCTCCGGGTCTCGCTGTTGCTGTTGTCACTACCATCATGGTTGTTAAAAGCACTGTGGTGGGGTCAGGATACTAGCTTTTTGTTCTGGTTCTGGTACAAATTGGTTATATTGCTTTAAGCAAACTGCTTCCCTCTCTTGTTTTGTGGTTTTCAATCATAACGTAAGAGGAGAGGAATAGACCTTCTCAACGGCTATGCTTGCTGGCACCTGGTGGTACTGCAAATGGATATGGATAGGTATGGGCATGGCCATAGGTTGACCCTTCTGCTCTTGGGGCAACTGGGAAAAATCTGGGCAGCATATGTTGCTTATCTCCTCTTGTCTGATCCCAGTGCATCCCATGGAGAATTTTCAATGTACACAATAATATGAAAAAGATTGGCAAATAGGACTAAAATATTCCTTTTAATTCTAATAGCCCAAGTTTCCCTCTTGATAGTTGTGTGACATCAGGCAAATTAGCTTTCTGAGCTTCCACAGCTTGGTTCATTTAAGTAAGATGTGCTCAAAACTCTTTCTGGTTTGGGTAAAATATATATTGTCCCAAGTCTGATGTTGGACAAAAGAAGATGAAGACTAAGGAAAAGTGCCTAACTCTAAGATTGTTGCTTCTTTTGGTGACCTTGAACCTTAGGAGTGTGGCAGAAATTGTTATACCCATTGTAGGGGGGTGGGGCTGCTGATCATTAACATTAGATATAAACCACAGCCAGAGTCTGGATGGGGGCTCCATACTCACTGGACTTCAGAGTGTTGACCATGGGTTCAGAATGTACCTCAGGGTTTGGAAGTTGTCCATGTCCACTGGAAGAGGGCCCAGACTCAGTTTACCAAAGCATAGGAAAATACCATCAGTGCCTTGACTTACATATTAAAAATGCACAAAATCATCCATGCAAATTATATTTCTATAAATCAAATCTAATTTTCCCATTGATATGCAGACACATTTAGGATGCTTTACTTTCATTTCAGATCAATCATGAATTGGTAGTTGCTCCTATGTATCTTATAGCTTTTTTTATCTAGTTGTCAATAATTTGCAAACAATTAAAGGATTAGTAGAGCTATGACAGTAAATAATTGACTATTTTGAATAAGTAAAATAAATGAGAGAATCTCCCAATCATTCAACAAAGATATACTGAACATCCATTATTGTGTTGTTAGAAGTACTAGCATTGTTCTATTGCTGTTGAATAAGACCAAAAGAATCAATATGAAGAATCTTGCCTTCATAGAGTTTGTTTTACTGCAAGAGAAAGAAAATTTAAAAATATATTATGACAGTGATGAGTGCTAAAAAAGATACATAAAGCAGAGCATGGGACAGAGTCTGGGAGAGAGAGGGTGCTCTTTGAGATGGGATGGTCAGGGGAGGCTTTTTCTAGGAGGTACTCTTTGGCAGTCTTGAATAAAGAGACTAAGCAAGCAATGTGACCACCAATTTTTATTTATTAAATTTAATTAAAGTGGGAGCTACCTCTATGGTAAGGTGATCTTTCCTTTTGGTGAAGGTTTAGACCATTGTAAAAAATTATGAAAAATGGAAGAATGCCTGCTTTTTATTTCTCCTAGTAATTTAATTGATAGGATAGAAATTCTTTATTAGTTGATGAAGCCTATGTGTGGCCTACCACAAAGCAGGGAAGCTGGGTTTGGTATCAGCTTAAAAATACCATCACCATGATCCAAGTCAAGGAGCTTACTGCCTGTGCTTTCTTCTGAGTTTTAGGTTTCAGGGCTTAAGTTCAAGTCTTTAATTCATTTTGAGTTCATCTTTGTGTATGGTGGAAGATAGGGGTCAAGTTTAATTCTTTTGTATGTGGTTACTCAGTTTTCCCATTACCATTTACTGAAGAGACTGTCCTTTCCCAATTGTATATTTTTGGCTCTTTAGATACAAATTAATTGGCCATATATGTGTGAGTTTTGTTTCTGGGTTTCCTGTTCTGTTCCACTATCAATGCGTCTGTTTTTAGGCTAGGCCCATAATATTTTGATACTATAGCTTTGTAATGTAGTTTGAAATTAGGAAGTGCGATGCCTCCAGCTTTGTTCTTTTTCTCAAGATTCTTTGGCTATTTGGGGTCTTTTGTGATTCCATACAAATTTTAGGATTGCTTTTTTTCTATTTTATGGAAAATGCCATTGGAAATTTTACAAGGATTGCAATGACTCTGTAGATTGCTTTGAATAGAATGGACATTTTAACAATATGGATTCTTCCAATCCATGAACTATCTTTCCATTTATTTGTGTCGTCTTCAATTTCTTTCATCAATGTATTATACAACTTTCAGTGTATAGACAGACCTCTTGCACTCTTCATTAAATTTATTCCTAGGTATTTCATTCTTTTTGGTGCAACTGTAAATGGGATTATTTCCGTAATTTCTCTTTCTGATATTTTGTCATTAGTTTGTAGAAATGTAACTTATTTTTATATATTGATTTTGTGTCTTGCAACTTTGCTAAATTTGTTTATTCTAAGTTTTTTTTGGTGGAGTCTTTAGGGTTTTCTATATATGATATGTCATCTGTAAACAGAGTTTTACTTCTACCTTTCCGATTTGGAGGCTTTTTAATTCTTTTTCTTGCCTAATTGCACTGGCTAGGACTGCCAGTATTATGTTGAATAAAAGTGACAGAAGTGGGCAACTTTGTCTTGTTCTGATCTTAGAGAAAAAGCTTTCAGCTTGTCACCATTGAGTCTAGTGTTAGCCGTGGGTTTGTCATATATGGTCTTTATTATGTTGAAGTATGTTCCCTCTACACATTTTTTGTTCAGGGTTTTTTTCGTAAATGGATGTTGAATTTTCTCAAATGCTTTTTTTTTTTGCATCTACTGAGATAATCATATGATTTTTATACTTAGTTTTATTAGTGTGATGTATCATATTGATTGACTTGCGAATGTTGAACCATCCTTTCATTCCTGGAATAAATCCCTCTTGATTATGGTGTATGATTGTTTCCATGTACTGTTGAATTCAGTTTGTTAATAGTTTTTTTGGAGATTTTTGCATATATGTGTATCAGGGATACTGGCCTATAACTTTCTTTTCTTGTAGTGTCCTTGTCTGTTTTTGGTATCAGGGTGATGCTGGCCTCATAAATTGAGTTTGGAAGTTTTCCCTCCTCTTCCATTTTTGGAAGAGTTTAGGAAACACTGGTAGGAATTTTTCTTTAAATGTTTGGTAGAATTCACCAGGGAAGCCATCTGATCCTGGACTTTTGTTTGTTGGGAGTTTTTTTTATTACTGATTCAATCTTCTTTCTAGTAGTTGGTCTGTTCAGATTTTTCTATTTATTCATGATTCAGTCTTGGTAGGTTATATGTTTCTAGGAATTAATCTATTTCTCATAGATTGTCCAATTTATTAGTATATAATTGTTCATTATAGTCTCTTGTGATCCTTTGTATTTGGGTGGTATCATTTGTAATGTCTCCTCTTTCAATTCCAATTTTATTTATTTGAGTCTTCTTTTTTTTCTTGGTTAGTCTAGCTAATGATTTGTCTATTTTTCAAAATCTTTTCTGAAAAGCAGATTTTATTTTCATTGATCTCTGCTATTGTCTTTTTAGTCTCTATGCCATTCCTTTCCAGTCTAATCTTTGTTATTCTTTCTACTAACTTTGGGTTTAATATGTTCTTCTTTTCTAGTTCCTTGGAGTGTGAATTTGGTTATTATTTAAGATCTTTATTTTTTCTTAGTGTAGGCATTTATCACTATAAACATCCCACTTAGAACTACTTTTGCTGCATCACATACATTTTGGTATTTGTGTTTCCATTTTCATTTGCCTCAAGATACTTTTTTTATTTCTCCTTTGACATGTTGGTTATTCAAAAGCATGTTGTTTAATCTCCATGTATTTGTGAATTTTACACCTCTTGTACTTTCTAGTTTCATTCAATTGTGGTTGAAAATGGTGCATGATATAATTTCAGTCTTCTTAAATCCATTAAAATTTGTTTTGTGACCTAACACATGATCTACTCTGAAGAATGTTCCATGTGCACTTGAGAATAATGTGTTTTATCCTGCTATTGAATGGAATGTTCTGCATATATCTGTTATGTCCATCTGGTCTAATATGTAGTTTTAAGGCTGATGTTCCCTTGTTGATGTTCTATCTGGATGGTCTATCCATGGTTGAAAGTGAGGTATTGAAGTCCCCTCCTATCGTTGGAACTGCTATTTCTCCTTTCAGATCTGTTAGTGTTTGCTTGATATGTGTAGTTGTTCCCATGGTGGGTGCATAACTATTTACAAAGGTTGTATTTTGATGAGTTGATCCCTTTGTCATTATATAATGCCCTTCTATGTCTCTTGTTATAATCTGGCTTAAGGTCTACTCTATCTGATATAAATATAACTACCCCAGGCTTCTTCTGGGTTTCCATTTGCGTATCTTTTTCCATCCCTTCACTTTCAGTATAAGTGTCCTTAATGCTGAAGTGAGTCTCTTGTAGGCAGCATATAGTTGTTGCTGTTGTTTTTTTAACCTATTAAGTCACTCTGTCTTGATTGGCCATTTGGCCAGTTAGACATGAGATCAAGTGATTGCTCATCATGTTGCAGTGGGTTTTGGTATAGAAAACACTTTGACAAATATCCCGTACTTTAATTAAAGTTTAGCATTTCCTGTACAAAGGAAATAAATGATAATGTATTATTATAAACTTGCCTTCTTAGATAAATAAAGCCACACAATGGGAATTTTAAAAGACTTTGCTGGAACCTTGAATTATTAGTTGTCTCTTTTCTTTTGTTTCCCTGGTAATATTTGGCACATGCCCCTCCTCTCTGTCTCAGTCTCTATAGTTAGGTGGGAGAATTCTATAGGTTTAAATTGGGCATGGATTTTTATTATTTTGGAGCTCTTTTTTATTTTTCTGCAGCCCTGTCATTTGTAGTCCATGGATTTGGGGAGAAAGTTAGACCAAACTTCAGCACTGTCATAAAGAGCAGAGTGGGGATAGGTGAGAAGGTTGAGAAGACCTTGAATTTTGTTGTTCCCTAAGGCAATGGAGCTGGTCCTTATGAGTATAATTTGAAAGGCTATGGAAAAGTACTTTCTCACTAATGGATGTGATCCTTTCAATTTCATCCCAGGACAGATTCCCCTTGGAAATGTGTCCCTTTCCCCTTGGAAATGTGTCTTTAATATGAAGATTAAAGATCTAGATGGGAGTAGAAAGGAATTTGGAATTTTGCCATCTTATAGAATAGGGCTTCTCAAAAGATGGGTTCTCTTAGGTCTTTTCAGGATGTCCATATTGACATCTGCACTGATGGCACAAAAAACAGTGGTGAATAAAACTACTGGCATTTGTGTTTGAATAAAGGCAG
This sequence comes from Panthera uncia, assembly GCF_023721935.1. Classification (NCBI taxonomy): domain Eukaryota; kingdom Metazoa; phylum Chordata; class Mammalia; order Carnivora; family Felidae; genus Panthera; species Panthera uncia. The sequence goes on from NC_064813.1 coordinate 18,516,062, forward strand.
TCTCACCAAATCACACCAGTCATCTCCATCATTACATACTTGCACCTAAGCACACACACACACACACACACACACACATACATGCTTGTTTTTATGCTAGATTCACATAAGAACATCCTTGAAGCAGTTAAACTTACTAATTTTATTAGATATTGACCCTTAAGTATACACCTTTTTTTAAAATAGGCTCCATGCCCAATGTGAGCCTTGAACTCATGACCTAGAGATCAAGAGTTGCATGCTCTACCAACTGAGCCAGTCAGGCACCCCTACACATCTTTTTAGTATTTTGTATGATGAAATGTAAAATAAACATAAAACGAGTCTAAGGCTACTGAAGAATGATGATTGTCTCAGGGAAAGATGCTTTTGTGATTGAATTGTAAGCTGAACTAGTCGCGTTTTCATTGGAACTGAATTTTTCTTCAAAGAACAGCCAACAGATAAACTGTGGTTATTTAGACACTTTAGTGTCTGGCAAACATTTTCTCAAAAAATAAAGGGGCGGGGGATAAAGTAAGCCTACCTCTTCAAGGAAAACAGCTAACAGTATCTGTTGCCAATGATAAAATTTAAGCTTTCAAATGAAAATTAGAATTTTGGAAAACTTATATTTGTCATTATGAGCTTAGTAGCAGTTCCAGTACTTAGCAACTTTATGCATGGGATTTGTGATATTAACAAATACGGTGTTTGACATTATATAATGAAGTATCACAATGTGGAAGACCTGAATAATTCAGTGATCCCATACTTTTTGGATGACCAATGCGTGATGTTTCAAAAGCACGAAGGGTAAAAAGATCCATTCAAAATACAATATAGAACACTGGATTTTAATGTAATAGAGTATAAAAAGTGCGTTGATGTGGTTTCAGATTCCACTCTGTAACCTTTAAGGAACGACATTTGCTGCATTTAGTGAATATCCACAAAGACTACGTAAGAATACATGCAGAAGCAAATATGAGAAAGTAGCCTTCTTCTGGTAAGCCAAATATTAAAGAGACTTGCAAAAATGGAAAGTAATACCACTCTTCTTGCTAAATTGGCTTTGTTTCAGAACATATGGTTATGGTAATAAAAATATGTCATTTATGTTATATGTAATAGATTTACTGCTGTTATCTTTAAGTGAACTAATAAATTAAAATTTTCTGTTTTAATTTTTAAAGTGGTAATTATCAATAGAGATAAGCCGCATAAATATGGGGGACTCCGTCATGTGTTAAGAGTGTGAATGGGTCAAAAGTTTGAGAACCACTGTTGTAGACCACACTCCTTACTTTCAAATGGGTAACTGAGGCCATGATAGGTGATGTGACTCATCCATTGAGTGGCAACTGTGACTAAATCATATCTCTGCAATCCATTGTTCTCATGTTTTCACTGTTTGCATAATTGTTTTCCCGTACTACACTACTACATGACTACCTGCATATGAGTAAGCAAATCAGAGACTCCAGTGAGAAAGCAGATGGGAATAGGTTCTGATGGAAGTCAGTTGACAGCCTGGGAATGGGAAGCTGGGTGGAAGGCCAAACGGCCTCTTGCAGGCAGTGGGTGCCTCCATGTGGAGGGATGTGTGCTGAGGGGAGTGAGGAGGGTACAAGTGGAGGAAGAACATGACCTCTTTCAGATTTTATGTTTCTTGTTCTTAAATACATTGAGCTTTTCTTCATCCCTTGACTTTTCCTCCAGGGAGTTTGCCCGTTGGAAAGTAAACAACTTGGCTCTGGAAAGGAGGGACTTCTTCAGTTTGCCATTGCCTCTTGCCCCAGAATTTATCCGGAACATCCGCCTCCTCGGAAGGAGACCCAACTTACAACAGGTTACTGAAAACCTGATAAAAAAGTACGGCACTCATTTCTTACTTTCTGCCACCCTTGGAGGTAAGCAACATCATGATCTTACACTAATTGGCTGTCAGATCATTGAAAATAGCTTTAAGACCCAAGGAGTATAGCTTGAGTCTTCCTGGGTCTTTGTTCTTCCTTGCCTGGTATTGCCTGAGAAATATTTTTCTTTCTGGTGCCTTTGAGAGTGGTATAATCTCTTGACATCCAAATTTACCTAGAACATTGCTATTTGCTTATAAGCATCCTCCTGAGGAGGGGGTGCGGGGTAAGGAGGTTGGGGGACTGACAGGCTCCTACTAAGCACTTGCCAGCAGGGGGCGCTCCTAGTTTTCTTTTGACAGAGGCTTCTCACCTAGAGGCTTTTCCACATCCTAATATTTGCTGTGGCTCTAGTTGTCAGACCCATGGGCAAAAAAGCAAATGTCCATTGAGTCCCTGACCCCTGCTTACCTCCCTAAAGATTGGTAACTGGACAAACCAATTCTAGTGATTCTGGGCTGGATAGGGACAAGGTTGGGAGTGGGGATGGTGTACCTGTGGCCAAATCAAAAGCTCTGAAGAGGCAGGGTTCTCTCTGCCCTGGGAAGAAGAAAGCAAGATTTATTATAACATTTAGCTCACTGTCTGATGGACAAAAAGGATCTCTCCAAGGGTTCAGGCCAGCTGCCGGCATGTGGTAGGTGTTGAGTGTTTGATGGGGAAGAGGGTGGGTGAGCTTCAAGGCTTTTGCCCTTTCTGAGGGAGCAGAAATATCCATGGTGACTTCTCATAAACAACTTGAGAGAGAAAATTTTATCTCCCCCATGGAGGTAGATTGCCTGAGACTGAGATCAATAAAGGATGTTAAATGGATAAGCTGGAGGGGAGGGGATGAGCTATGGGATAGTTAAAGAATGAAGGAAAAGGAGGAGGGCCTCTCAGGCAGTGATGCCGGTCACCTTGGGCACTGTGTGATGAGACTGTTCTGAAGACAGTGATGAGGAAGAGGTCGTCAGCAGGGGCAATGGGCTCCCTCTGAGCTCTGACTGTTCTGGCCAAGGGTTTCATGTTCTAATTGGCAGGGGATTCAGAAGGCCTCACCAATGGACCCATGTTGTTTGCTTTAGGAGAAGAGTCCCTAACCATTTTTGTGGACAAGCGGAAACTGAGCCGCAAGACAGAGACAGCAGGAAGTGCACCTGTAGTTGGGGGCAGTGGGAACAGCTCTGCCGTGTCCCTGGAGACCCTGCACCAGCTCGCAGCCTCCTACTTCATCGACAGAGAGAGCACACTGAGGCGGCTGCACCATATCCAGATAGCCACGGGGGCCATCAAGGTAACAGCCTGTGGCGTACTGGGAGAGGGAGGGCAGACAGCAGAGAGAAAGCTAGGGGGAGGCTAGGGTCTTAGCCAGCTCCAAATCAGTCAGACCCGACTGATGGACGTGGGGAAGAAGCTTTCTGAGACGAGGCACAACTGTCTCTAAAAGGTGGCCCAGGTCTTCACTTGCACAGCAGATAGTCATGTAGCTTCTACTGGGAGGCAGTCTCCAGCCAACGGACTGTTGGTAGAAAGGCAGACAAGGTCCTTATTCTGCACCTCTTACGTTCTAGTGAGGGATGGGAATTTTACACAGGTAAAAGCAAAGTAATTTTAGATAAAGATAGAAAAGCAGAGTCATAAGGTACGGATTTCCTGGGGTGGGAAAGGAGCAGCTAATATTAGCCAGATTGGTCTGGGGAGGGAACTTTGGGTTTAAACTTTGAGGCTGAGTCTGAATGACCCGAGGGAAGAGTATTCAGACAGCAAGAACAGTAAGTGCTAAGGCCCTGAGGCAGCAACCGGCTTGGTGCCTTGGAACACAGAGAAGACTGTTGTGACTATAGTAAGGTGAACAAGAAGACACTGGTACAATATGACGGTCAGAAGTAGACTGGAATCAGATTACGTGGCCATGAAAAGGAATTTTAATATGTCAAAGTGCAATGGAAAACATCCAGAGAGTTTTAAGCAGAGGAGTGATATGATGCCATGCATGTTGGAAAATGATCCAGCAGTTACTATAACATTAATTATCATAACCTCCATCCTATCTTCTCTACTTATATCTAGGAGAATTCTAGGAAAACTCATATTGTAATAGGGAAGAGAAGACCAATGACGATACTTGAGAATGCTGGATTATTTTATTCTAAATGTAAAATTAAGGTGGCAAGGAATGGTCAGTCTTATCTTATATTCTGCTTTTATCACACCCAAAATTTAGATGGTTTTGTTCATTTGTTTATTGGTTCAGTAGATATTTACTGAACACCTATTACGTGTCAGGTACTGCTCTAGGTACTGAGAATCCCAGAGTGAAGAATACATATAAAGTCCCTGCCCTCATGAAGCTTAAATTCTAGTGATGGAGATGTAATATAATGTCAGGTGGGATTAATGGTATGAAGAAGTGGAGCCAGGCAAGAGGAGGACAGGGACAGGGACACCACACTTTAGGGAAGACCTGTGTGAAAAAATGCCATTTAAGCAGACATCTGAATGAAGGGAGGGAGCAAGCCACATGGGAGTGAGAGCAGGTGCAATTGCCCTGAAGCAGGAGTGTGCATGTTACGATCCAGAAACACTGCATAATGTAGCAGGAGTGCAGTTACAAGAGGGGTGAAGTAGGAGATGAGGCTGCAGAGAAAATTTTATCTCCCCCTGACGGTAGACTGCCTGAGACGGAGATCAATAAAGGATGTGAAGATCATGAGGGCATTACTGATCAGGGAAGAGAGGAGAAAGAGGGATCCTGGAGACTGATGCAGTGACTACTGCAATGGTCAAGGGAAGAAATAATGGCTCGCTCAGACAAAGCTGGCTGTATAGAGGTAGTGAAAATTTGGCAGATGCCAAGATATATTTTGATGGTAGAGCCCTACAGGTTTAGCTAATAAATTAGAAGAAAGGACTCAAGATTAACTGCAAGATTTTTGGCATGAGCAGCAAGATGAACAGTGATTGCATTTACTGAGAAGGACAACAGTGGGGGAGACGCCAATCTGAAAGAAGCAAATCAAGAGCTTGGTTTTAGACACAGTGAATTTGACATTCCTATTAGACATCCAAGTAGAGGTATCTAACAGGAAGGTGAATATAAACACTAGGCTTCAGAGAGAAAGGTCATGACTGAAGATGTGATTTTGGCATACAAATATATACACACATGTAGGTGGTATTTAATATCATGAGAAAGGATGAGATGAGATCACTTGAGGAGTGAATGTAGCTGGTAGAGCAGCCCTAAGGCTGCCCAGCCCTAAGGCTGAGTTGTGCAGCACATCAATATTCAGAAATGGGGACTGGGAGAAGGATCCAACAGAGAAGGCTGACACCAGGCAGAAAGGTATGAAGAGAATCAAAGCCATATCACAAGACGATATGAAGCAAGTGTTTCATAGAAGAAGGAGCAGACAACTGCGTTAGATGCTGTTAAACAGATAGAGAACGGACCTTCAATTTGGCAACATGGAGGTAACTAGCAACCTAGATAAGAGTGATTTCAGTGTCATGACAGGTACAAAAGGCTGAGTGCAGAAGGTTCAAGAGAGAAAACAAAGTGAGGAACCAGAGGAGTAGAGACAATTCTTTAAGGGTTTTGCTGTAAAGGCAAACAGAAAAAATGGGCGATAGCTAGAGAGTGGTATAAGGTCAAGAGAGGTGGAATTTTTGTTTTTAAGATGAGAGATACTCAAGAATGTTGGCATGTTGATTGAAATGATTCAGGAGAGGGGGAGAAAATAATTCAGAAGTGATAGGAGACAACTGCAAGAGCAACTGGGCAGGCGGGAGGGGTGGTTCTTACATAGCATAAACGTCTCATCCTTTGTAGCAGGAGGCATTCAAATGCGCAGGACACATGCCGTAGGATGTAGCCGTTGGGGGTCGGGATGTGGATGTCCCCTTCTGATTGATCCTATTTCCTTGATTACACAAGAAGCAGAGTCCTTGCCTAAAAGGAAGGAGAAGGGATTACTGAGAGAAGAATGCAGGGGATGGTTTCAGAAGAATAGGAGTTAGGTATTTTAATGGACTAGATAAATGTTGTGGGTTGTTGGGCAGCACTGAGAGCCCATTTGAGACCCATGGTCGTAATTACATGGGAACAGTCAGCATAGCTGTGAGCTTTATCAGCTACATTTGGCACTTCAAGTACAGGCAGGCATGGAGGAGGTGGAGAGTTGATTGAACAGAAATGTGTGTGTGTGTGCGTGTGTGTACGTGAAGATGAAACAAACAAAACGGGAGTTGAGAATATACACAAAGCAGTGATTATAGTGATGGACCAAGGGATTTGGGACTGTTAAGGGACGGCAGGAAGTGAAAAGTTGGTTAGGTCAAAAGATTGGAAGTCTAAGTAGGTTTGATACTTGTTAGAGGGAAGTGACCAGGGGAAGTGCAAGTGTGTGATGATTTATGTTGAGATTGGAGAGAAAGTGCAATTAGCAAAACAAATCAGGTTCTGAACATGGCCATGAGTGTGGGTGGCTAAGACGGGGCTGGAGGACAAGATGAACGGAGAGGGGAGAAGGCTAGGGACCTGGGAGGCCAGGGTATTAAAGGGTTTTCTACATGGATGCTGAGGTCAACAGGAAAGATACAAACCTTTTGGTGATAACAGACAGTGGTAAGCAAGCTTAATACTGGAAATCCTTAACAACTGAATGGGACTAACAAGAGAAATAGACAGCAACAAGGAGGGGTCATGGGTGATAAAGTCCTGATGGTTCTGGCTTCAGAGGAGCCAGAGATGGCTAGAGAGGAGGGGGAACAGTGTCCAGGACAGTGGCAACGCACCTCACTCCTCTGCCCAGCAATGTGAGGTGTGGGAACACAGCCAGCCACTGCTAGGCAAGACTGAAAGGGAACCCCTGTTTTCAGCATCTTCTGGACTGTGCTTAATGCAAAAAGATGAAGCAGACTCTTGAGAGGAGATCAAGGTTATGGAGGACCTTGCTGAAGACTGATCATGAGACCGAGAGAGCACGATGGAAGTTACCTGAAGAGGTCAGATTAAGAGAGGTGCAGTGTCTGGAGTGAGAGCCTGAGACAGGACAGTGGCTGAAGTTAACAGGGATTTAGGGTGCCTTTGGGATTCTGGTCTCTGAGCAGCTTAAAATGATGAAAGAAGACTATTAGTAACATGGAGTGGGTTTTACCAAGAAGACAGAACTCTGGGGAAGCCCCTTTCCCCCTTCAGTCCTGTAGTGAGTCGGCTGTGTCAAAGTGGGAGAAGAATTGGTCTTATCTGGAAATAAAAGGTAGGTCTGGGCCAACAACTCAAAGGTCCCATTAATGTGCCTTCCTGCCCTTTGACCTGACCAGCTTTTTCACTTTCTTCCCCCCTTCATGGCCTCGTTTGCCTCACTATTTGCCTAACTTAGACTCCATGGTCCACCACTATAATCACGGCATTGGATATATCTTCAACTTGCCCCTCACTGCCTTCTCACGTCCATGCCATCCCCTTAATTCAGGACCTCATCAACTCTTGCCCAGTTTTCTTGCATTATCTTTTTAACTAGTCTTCCCGTCTCCATTCTCAGCTCCTCTCTCTTATCCGCCCTCTCTGCTGCCTGCATGAGTGCAAAGCCTCATGTACCATACCCCCTGGCCCCGTTTAAACCACTGCGCCCCAGCCACGGTGGCACTGTGACAATGCAGAGAACATAGGGTTGAACCCAAAAGTCTTTGCTGTGCCACTGCTCATGTGGGCTGCGAGCAAGTTACCAAACTACTCTGAACCTCACTTTTCTTATCCTTAAAACTGTTCAATAATTAAAATATTTTTTACCTTGAAGGATTTCTGTAAGGATCAAATAAAAAACAGAGAGGGTGCATGAGCCACAGCACAAATGGAGCTTGAAAAAGAATAATTCCTCATCTTAACAAAACCATAAAGCCATTGAAGATTATCCCTAATGGTCTCTTTTGTCTCTTCTCAACCCGTTTCCCCCACCAACCCTTCACTTACAATTTCTATCATGTAGGCCCGTCCTGTTAGTCTGTTTAAAAAAATTTTATTATTTTGAGCGAGAGAAGGCTGGGGGGGGCAGGGGGAGAGAATGAATGGGGGATGGGCAGAGAGAGAGAGAGAGAGAAAAGAACCCAAGCAGGTTCCACACTGTCAGTGCAGAGCCAGATGTGGGGCTTGACCCCAGGAACTGTGAGATCACAGTTCAAAATCAAGAGTTGGACTCTCAACCAACTGAGCAGCCCAGGCATCCCACTAACTATTAGTCTTTATCCAAAGCCCCTGCTGTTTGCTTTGCTTGTCTGTTTACGTAAGTGTCTCTCCCTCACTCTTCTTTGCTCAAGTCAAAAAGGTAACTCTTTGGGGAAGCCTTTTCTGACTCCCAAGGTAGTTAAATGCTCTCTTTGGTGTATCAAGCAGATGCCTCTTTTATAGGGCTTATCATTTGAACTGTATTTGCTAGCTAACATGAAGTCCTTGAGGGAGGGACTGGCTCTTATTCATCTTTGGTTCCCAGTAGAAGTACAGAGCATATTCCATTATGGGTAATGAATGAGTATAAAGGTTTGTTGACTGACAGAATAAAAGAATGAATGAATGAGTCACTGTTTTCCACATAGGTTATGCTCTTTTCAGTGTATGTACAAGGGCATATAAACATGTTTAGTTGAAAGAAACAAAGCTACTCCAAGTCACTTGAGCATAAACATGGTTTATAAAGAGGACTATGGTGAAGACTATCACATATCTCCAAGGACAAGGTCCAGACACATGGGTCTTATAAAAGGGCAGTAAGGCTCCCAGGTTACCCCATTTCTTGTTGGAACACATGTCATCTGTTTTTTTTCATCTGCTTCACCTTCTAGCTTCTTTTCCAAGTTCTTTCCTTTGTTTTTTTTTCTAGACCTTTCTGTACGCCAGTGACTTCAGCTTACATTTAGCTCTGCCTTGCTCTGGAGCTGACGCTGACTCTGGCCCGGACTGAATACTATTTTTCTGTTTTATCTCTCAGCTGGTGCCATTGGGGCAGGAACCACTCTTGTTCACTGCTGTATTCTCAGTTCCTGGCACTTGGTAATGCTTGATGATTATTTATTCTGAATTTTAAGGCTGTCCACCATCACCCTTTAAATTGTTTCTCTCAGTGTCACAGTTCTGACTTCTCTGGAGAGAAGTTTTGTTCAGAGTTCACTTTAGTCCACTATAAAGAGTTCAATACATAGTCTGAAATATGGCTTACCGGACTCATCTCTTTGGCAAAGTCTGCAGGTGGCACAGTGAGAGGCAGGAAGGTACCCAAAGCCACATCTATCGTAGTGCCTGGGGATACACTTTCCAGAACTGGAGCCACTGCCCATCTCCCCAGAAGTGGGGCCGCCATCCTTGGAAGGTTCTTTTTGGAACTCCTCCAATCACACATGGAATGTGGGATGATAATTCATCTTCCACTGAGCTGATTAACCTGGAGTTTTCTCTGTTGAGGGGTGCAATGTACTCCTTCCATGGGATGCAATTCAGAAAAACAGGAGAAAACAGGATTATTTTCTCCTACCTCCACTCCTCCTCGTCCTCATGCTCACATAACTTAGCTCTAGAGAACCAGGTGACCTGTCCAAGAACACCCTGCTAGACTGAGGAGCAACGGGAGGTCTCGGCTCCCTATCCCACCACCGTGCTCACCTGATAGGGTTGACCTGCCCATTTTATCCTACTGTCAAATGTTCCACCAGAGACCATTCCTTTGCTTGATCATGCTTTTACAGATCCGCATAGCAAGGGCCAGTAGGCTGGATGCATCCCGCAGCGTATCCCTGCTAGCTGATACTCCTTTACTGGGGCTGTAGCCCCTGCCACCTGCTTCCCTCTACTGAACATGCCTTTGCAGGAGTAGAGCTGGCTTCCACTGAGGCCATTACTCTGCATCAAGGTGGGTGGCATGAAGGGTTCTGCTCACCTGCTCAGCCTTGGGGAAGGGAAAACCCTCCAGCCTCTCTGCCTGTCTCTTATGTCTGTAAGCAGGTGTACTCTTACTTTTCCCCCCTTGTTAGCCACCTCTAGTTTACTAACATGCCCCTTTTGTTTATCTGACACATTCCTCTGAGACCCTACTGAACATCTCACTCTGTTGCAAGGTTTACCCTGCTCAGTGCACACCTCTCTTACAGGATTTGTCATACTATATTCCAGCTGTGTGCATCCCCACTGCCACGTCCCCACACCCACAGGCATGGTAGGAGGGCTTGGAGCAGTTGGGACTCCATAGCTTGCACACCATTTCTTCACTGTGGCTGGCACGCAGTGAGGCACTAAATAGAATCCTTGGTAGGTGAAGGCTGGCTGCCTGGTTTAGTGGGAAACAAACTTGATCAAGGGAGAAAGCTTGGGATCAAGTTTCAGTCTTGATGCTCACCACTTCTATGACCTTGAGAAGTCAGTGAGTTACCAGCTATTTGACTCACCTGTACCCAGGGCTTAGCTTCAGCTGACAGGGCTACACCAGCTATTAGAATATTAAACCACTTCCATATCAGCTGGTAAACAGTCTGCACCCAATCACCTGGGTGCCATCGTAACCACTGTTCTCTCTCCCTTGGAGCCCCCAGGTCTCCCGTTGAATGGACCTTGGGAGGTCTCCAGAATGCTGCTGGTACCACCCCTGGCACCTCTTCTGATTAGCCCACCCACTCCTGTCTTACCTGCTGATTAATATTGTGAATCCCACCCCTGTCTCTGCCATGGGGTTGGGGTGACACCCAATGACACAGTTCACATGGAAACACTTGGAAAACTATAAAGGGCTGAATATATACACTGTACCTCCTGTCCGTGATGCCTGGGAAGGGATCAGAGCCATTAAGCAGAGGACCCTGTTCTCATTCGCAGCTCACCCTCTACTTAATCGAAGTGTGGGGAAGGACTTGGTTTGATATGTTCCAGGGCTTACTGAAAAGAGCCCACACAAAAGTTCAGATGGGTCCCAGGATGGCAAAATGGAGTGGTTCTCACAAAGCATCCTTAAAAAGACTTGTCTGAATTCCTCAGCGCACAGCCTGGGATTCAATTTGCAGTTCTCTTAAGCACACACACCATCAGCTATGCTCACCCTGCCCGGCCCTATTGCTCACAATTAGAAGCCCATTTCTGTCCCTTTTAGCTTTGTAGGTGTCCCCCTAGGTAGGACAAGAGCAGCGGGGGAGGCAAAGGGCAGGGGGAGGAGAGCAGACTCACTGGAGTGAGTGTTCGCACAACCTAGTATTTATGGAAAATTGGATGTGCTAATGAACCTGAGATCCATCAGGGCTTTCTGAAGGCAGGACAGTCTCTGTCAACAGACTAATTAGCACACAATTATTTTCCCTTTCTGAAAGCTTATCTGAGATGCTCTTTGAATGTGTGTGCCTGAGTGAACTGCACTTTCCATTACCTCTATGGGCCTCTTCTATAATCTGCCAAAGCTGTCTGCCTCCGCTACAGAGAAAGCCCAGGGTTCTCTGGACTAACCCTCCAGAGACTCTGGTATTTTCATCACTTGGGGGAAGGGGCCTTCGGGCATTCTTTTACCAAGTCAGTGCCCAGGCAATATCTGCAAGAGGACCCTCTCCAGCTCCCTTTCTTCTTCCCATCTCCTTATATCTCTAGGGAGGACAGAGGTGGTTCAAAGCAGAATAGCAGTGGAAGGAGCAAGGACGTTGGGATCTAATGTAATCTGAGTGCCTTCCTCACTCTTGGAGATCTGGTGTGCCTCCTTATAAGGAAATGAGCTTGAGGATCACAGCCTTTGTCTCTTCTTCATGCCAGTCCTCGTGGCGCAATTAACAAAGGGAAGCTACCCACATCCTTTCAATGCCTTTATCGATTTGATTGTCCGCTTGTGGAACTAACCTTTGGGAGTAGCCAAGTAAAGGTCAAAAAACCACATCAGAGCCAGGCCCAGAATACTGCACAAGATGGCGGTGGTGGTGGTGGGGAAGCAGATGGGTTGGCAGTACGTAGGTAGGGATTGTGCTGAGATAAAGGAGAGGAGAGTGGCTGTTCTCTGTTATCCTCCTTGAGGGGTCATCCTACTCCTATGTAAGGCATGTAGCTCCCTCCCTACCTGGACTTGATGCTGGTGAGCAACCAGCTCAGGGGTGGGTGGATGGAAAAGCCAGTGCAAAACTCAATGACAGTGTGAACAGCTTAGATGGAGGCGGGGACAGGCAAGTGTCCTAAAGACCAGACCCACCCGCCATCTCACCCATCATCCTACCCTGCCGTTCAGTCCACCACATTCCAGAAGACCTGGGCTAGTCCTCGGCCAGGGCTCCTCTTACAGGGACTTTAACACCATAGAGATAAAGACGACCTTACCTTGAAAGAAGCCTGGCTCTGCCTCCCCGCTGTAGTTTGACAGCTAGCCAATCACCCACTCACTCTATACAGAGACATTATTCAGCACCTGGTGCCCACCTGTGGAGGGAGGCAAGTGCATGTGTAACAGCCTGAACACTGGGATTAGAGAAACATGTTTCTACTTGTCTGGAAACTCCTTATGGAAGTGACTGTGCCTCACTCACTCAGTGTGAGTTCTGGATGCTCCTTGCATATTTCTTAAATGAATAAATGAATGAATGAGTGTATGAATGAGCTGAATGAATCCTAGCCCTGTAGGCAACTAGCCATATGACCTTGATTGAATCATTTAACTCATCTGGCCAAGGTCTTCCCATCTGTAATATTAGGATACTGTGATCTCAAGTCTATACCATTTGTTTTGCCCTGTGTTCACATTCTCAACAGAGGGCAGATCACTAAGCTATTTTGGATGAACTGCGCCGTTTACACTTGTTTTTAAAAGTGATGTCATCCAAAGGGCTTTAACTCCCTTTATTTTCCTGAAGTCCTCTGATGTGCCCTCAGAGGAGACAGGAGGGACACTGACTGGGTGCTAGGATTCAAACGATAAGATCCCGTTCCAGCTGCGCATAGCTCTGTGGCCTGGACACCGTAACTCTTGGAACCTTGCTTTCCTTCTTTGGAGAGTGCTAGTAGTGCGACTTGTTTCAGAGTTTCTGTAAGGGTTAAATGGGATGATCCTGGAGGATGAACTTGGCAGTTGTAGAGAGGTCGTTCCTGCCCATGTCATGGGCTCGGTCCCATTCTTTATTCAGCCTGGGTTTTTCTGCTCTTCATGCACCGTGTCTAAGGCTGCCCCTTCTTCTTGGTCTGTAATTACCCCCCTTTTCTCCTAAATCTCTCTGCCTTCCCCATTCATCCTTCATGGCTCATCTCTTCCATGAAGCCTAGTCAGACTACTTTACATCACAAGGATTTCTCCCGTCTCTCTCCCTACTGTATTTCCAGTCAGTATCAAATCATCTCTCATTGAATTACTCTGTTCCATGAGTATTTTTTAAAACTAAATATACTAAACTCTCTTTGAAAAGTTCATTTACACTCTGCTCTTCACCTGCTTACTTCACCTTGTAGCTTGTAGGGCGCTAGTCACGTACACTATACTTTTGAGCCCCCGCGGTGCCCCTTCCCCTTTCTCTCAGAGTGCCTGCCTTCCCTTCTTTCGCTGTCCACTTGTACTTATCTTTATTACTATTAATTTTATTTTATATTAATTCCAGTATAGCTAACATACAGTACCATGTTAGTTCCAGGTGTACGATACAGTGATTCAACAAGACTTCTACTTATCTTTAAGGACCAGCTCAGTTGAGTCTCCTCTGCCCTTCTTCCCTCGTGTTCCCTTTGTTTAGAGCTGTGTTTTCCTCAGCGCTCACTGACACATAGCTTCCGCTCCACTTGGATGCATCTCGGCCCGTTGCATATGCACCTGCCTTCCCCACAGGTTGTAATTCCCTAGAGGACACAGCATATAACTTGTGCATTTCTGTGCTCATTTCTCACCCCCCAAAGCCTGGAACGTATTACACATTCTCTAATGTATTAAATACCCGGTGTGCCAGGCACTGTGTTAATCGCGGCTGACAACATGGTGAACAAAATAAACATGGGCTTACCCCTGTGGAGCATTTGGTGTGTGGAGGACCCAGACTTTCACCCCACGTTCTCAGTAAAGGATGGAAAACTGCAACGCGTGTGCCTGCTGCAGGGCAGCCAGGACAGAAGGCCAGGGGTATCAGGGCTGACTCCTTGAAGAACTCCAGGAAAGGCGTTCTGTGAATGTTTGATGAATTGTATAGAATTCAACAGTGGCTACTCAATAAATACTCGTTGATTGGTTGATTGATTGTTGGCAGAGCTTTCGCAGATCCTGAGAAGAAAGGGCCGCAGGTCCCCATCATTCTTATTATGGAATTATTTCAGTGCATTTAAAGCTCCCCATTTTTCATCTTATACTTTAAAAACATCAGGGAAAAACTGATAGGCCAACTTTATAATATTTTAAAATGATTCTGTGGTGTTTTGGAATATTACATGGCTATAAGAGTTTATGTATATTTAATATACTTATTAAAATATGCAGTAAGCCCATGGCTGATTTTCTCTAAGGACGTCTCAGCGCCGAGGTGGGACTTAAATGTTTAATACTAATAATAATACTCATAACTCATATTTCTCTAGTGCTTTTCATCTTCGGGATCCCTAAAGCCTGTGAGCACCACGCCGAGTGGATGCAGCTGGGCTCGCCAGCCGGCTGACAGCCTCCACATCTGGCCTCCTGTCTCCCTCTGGGGGAGGGAGAGGGGGGGACTCCAGCTCAGAGGTCCAGCTTCCTCAGCCTACGTTGAATCTTCTCTTCCCGGACGCAAATTCCCTTCGGCCCCCTCTGAAAGCCTCCCACTGTGTGCACCTGCCGCTGCCAGCCCTCTGCCGCTGAGAGTGTGTTAGAACAGGGAAGAAAAGTGGCTTTCTGCTCCCGGGGTAGGGAAACACATGCTGTCCTCCGGCTGGTCAAGGACAGGACACAGAGCCTGAGATCGGATGGCCGGAGAGGGAAGCGCATAGGGATGGTCTGCGCATAGGGATGGTCTCCCCGTAGGGATGGTCTCTAAATCCACACTGTGCCCTCCTTCTCTAGGTCACGGAGACCAGGACGGGCCCTCTGGGCTGCAGCAACTACGACAATCTGGACTCAGTCAGCTCTGTCCTGGTACAGAGTCCGGAGAACAAAGTGCAGTTACTGGGTAAGCTGTACCGTGATGGGTGTCACACTGGGTGAAAAACTCAGACCACCAAGGAGCAGGAAAAAGCCCTCTGTGCCTCATTTGGCTAAACCCTTCTCTCACTCTCTTTTTTTTAGTGTTTATTTGAGAGAGACAGAGAGAGAGAGGTGCAGTGTGAGCAAGCAGGGGAGGGGCAGAGAGAGAGAGGGAGACACAGAATCTGAAGCAGGCTCCAGGCTCCGAGCTGTCAGCACAGAGCCTGGCACGGGGCTCAAACTCATGAACCACGAGATCATGACCTGAGCTGAAGTCGGACGCTTAATCACCTGAGCCACCCAGGCACCCCTGGCTAAACCCTATTTAAGACAAGAGCTACCAGGACTTCTGGGATGTGTATTTAACAACTTTCCCTCATTCTTTTGAGAAAACTTCTGAAATGGTTTACCCTGCATCCAAGACCATTGTTAGCACCACTCAACACCCAAACCCTCGGAATTCATAGTCCTCCCCAACCCCCAGTCACTATCCTGCAGGAGTATCACATTCACCCTTATACGCTTTGGTCTAGTTTGATGATCTCCTTTGTTGCCCAAAGAACCCTCGGCTTTGTCCTAAGGACATATTGGGGTACGGTTAGTCTTTGCAGATGGTTATGGGGCCACCGTAGAGCTTTACAAACCGTGGGACTATTGGCTACCCTGAGAGTGGTCCCTACTTTCTGTGATTGGTCTGTAATCCTCCACGGGGGATCAAGGCCAGGAGAACAGTCTGAGACGAATGGGAGCCTCCGCTGGAGACAGAACTAGCTAAAACACACTTGCCAACAGGAAGGCGATGGGACAGGTAAGGGGAGGTAGGGGAGGTGCTTAGTTCCTGCTGTCTGCCCGGCAGGCATCCTGGGGGCAGGGCGATGCAAACGGATTCAGACAGGGCTGTTTGGCAGTCGGAAAAGTTCCTTTTTCTTGAGGCCTAACTGAATTGGACTCTGTTTAAGATATTATTGTCTTGGTATTATAAAATCAATAGCCCTCACCCAGGATCTACGATTACAAATTCCAGGCAACCTGAGCCAGATGCAACCCATCAGTTCTTTTGGAATCAAGGAATATATAATAAAAAGGAGTAAAAGACTGCTTTATTTAGAGCCACCTAATGCAATTAGCATCCCTCTTCTCCTCTGTCCTTAGATGGGCTGGGTTTGTGTCTGGAAATTAGCGATGAGTGAAGTTCGGAATGTCTGGTGGTTCATTTGGAATAGTTTATGCCATTTAATTTTATAGCCCATCACTCATGCAGACACTGCTCGGGGCACTTATTTTATAGCAATGGGAAGTGTTATAGTGAGGAGGAGGGAGGTAGTGGGGGAGGTGAAGAGAAAGGACTTGGATGGGTGTGTGTGGAAAGGCAGCATGTGGACGGGATATGTGGGGAGGGCCGCTCCAGTGCCACTGCAGGCACAGCATCGAGAGAGGAAACTTGAGGAGCAGTTCAGATAGGAGGTGGATCTCAAAACAGGACTTCTGCTGGTGCTGCCGTGCTAAGTTACGTTTTCAGGTCCACGGAGACTAGGATGCATACTCTGGGCTCTCTGATTTCCTGCCAAGGACACGGTCAAGGGTGTGACGATAAAGAGCTGGCAGATATTTGAGGAAAGGGGAGCTCAGCGTATCCGAAGTTCTCACGTCCCCCACTCTCCTGGCACCGTCTCTCGCGATGTCCCTACTGGGGCAGCCTCTTGCAGGTCTGCCCTCGAACCTGGCCCAGGCGGCATCCAAAGGCACGCGTGTCCTTCACTCATCCCTTGATGTGCTTCCGACAGCCACTGTGTGTGGCTTGAAGCCAAAGAGGGGTGTATTCTGCTCCTGGTAAACTAAAACCCACCACCACGGATGGATAGGAAGACTGAAACCTAGAGAAATTTAGTGGATTATATCCCAAGATCAGAGGAGCTAATTAGCAGAGAGAGCGGAGAGCCATTCCTACCTACCCAGGCTTGACTGAACTTCCAAATCTCGGTGCGAGTTAAGCACACTGAGGCAGGGCAGCCAGTCCCAGACGTGCAGTACAAGCTGATGGTACGACGGCAGAGTGCGACACCAAGCCAACTTTACTAGTCCTGCAACGTGGGCAGGTCACCGTGGCCATCGGCCCTGGATTCTCAGGGTGCCCAGGGAGTCACTTGCGATCGTTATCTGGGAAGCACCTGGTGTGGTGCCTGGCCACTGCGTACCAACAACGCCTGTCCCTGCCTCCTGACCAGAGCAGTCTCCTTGGTCGTCAAGGGTGGGGTGGGACATCCCAGAACGTCTGTGACTTAGCAAAGCCAGAAACAGGATGGCTAGCTGAAGCAGAGCAAAAAGCCCATCAAGCCTTGATTCCTCCTTCATGAGATTGTAAGGTCTTCTTTTATCTGAAATACCTTCCCATTTCCATCTTAGAGATGCTGATGTGCAGCCAATAAGGCCATTCAAATGATATGCACGCTCTCAATTTGGCTGATGTGAGGGGTTCTCCGAACCCTTGGGCTTCGATGCTCCTCATCTGCATTTTCTGACCCTCTCCCACCCGTCACTGGGGCAGCGGTAAGCCCCTCACCCCATCAGCTCCATAGAGTTAGGCCCTGGGGTGACCGTTCTTGGGCCCAGAATGCCCAAGTCAGCAGAACCCCAGCTGGCGATCCTGCAGCCTTAAGTGTGGGAAACCAGGTCCCCACTGGTCCTTGCCCCACAATTCCCTGATGCGTCCTTTCCCTAGGCCTACAGGTGCTGCTGCCCGAGTACCTGCGTGAGCGCTTTGTGGTGGCGGCACTCAGCTATATCACATGCAGCTCTGAGGGGGAGCTCGTCTGCAAGGAGAATGACTGTTGGTGCAAGTGCAGCCCCACCTTCCCAGAATGCAACTGTCCGGATGCTGACATCCAGGCCATGGAGGACAGCCTGCTGCAGATCCAGGACTCTTGGGTGACTCACAACCGGCAGTTTGAGGAGTCAGGTGAGCAGTTGGCGGGCCCACACTTCCCTGTCAATGGGACATGCTCTGAGGTGCGGGACTAGAAGGTGGGGAACTCACCTTGGATCCCGCCTCATCCGCTTACCTGTGTCCTTGGCCCCTACCAGGTTATCTCACAACCTCAAGTCTCAGGTGGTTGTCTTCTTGTTATCTGTGCAAACGGACGTGATCCCCACCAAAGACATGCGTCACGAGGACTTAATGAGCTAATGTGGATATATCTGAGGGCATTAGGACTTGCCTGGTTTGTTTGATACACGTTTGCTACAGATTGCCTGTGCACAGGTGCACAAGGAATGTTTGCTGGATGAATGAAGTACGTAGAATAGTTCTAGGAGGCACCCAGCACATACTAGTCCTTGCTTGTTACACGTATAGCTAATAGCAAGGTTACCTTGAGATGCAGATTTAGGGCTTGGTTTT
This sequence comes from Panthera uncia, assembly GCF_023721935.1. Lineage (NCBI taxonomy): Eukaryota > Metazoa > Chordata > Mammalia > Carnivora > Felidae > Panthera > Panthera uncia. The sequence continues at coordinate 18,534,466 of NC_064813.1, forward strand.
GAATCCTTGTTCTGGGTTCTGGTTTGAATGTTTGCGTCCCGCCCCTCCCCCCCCCAAATTCATACGTTGAAAATATAATGCCCAGGGAGATGGGGGCCTTTGGGAGGTGATTAGGGATTAGTGCTCTTATAACAGAGGCCCCAGAGAGATCCTTCTCACCTTCGGCCATGTGAAGACACAGTGAGAAGTGAGCCACACATGACCCAGAGAGGGCCTTCCCCAGAACCTGACCGTGGTGGCATTCTGATCTTGGACTTCCAGCTTCTTGAACCGTGAGCAATAAACTTCTGTTGTTTATAAGCCACTCGGTCTGTGGTATTTTCTGAGAGCAGCCCCCAAAGACTGAGACACTCTGTTACTGACCAGCTTTGTGACCTTATGTGAGCCATGCAGCTTCAGAATACCGCCATTCCTCATCTGTAAGAGAGGGAAAGTGATAATAATAGGTGGATGGAAGGCTCATATGGGATAATGTAGATAAAATTAATGTATAACTGTCTCTACCTGATACACTCATACATTTCAACACTAAATGAGTGATAGTTATGTGGATAGATATATCTCAGAAATATGTTGGGTTAAACAAAGTGAAAATGAAAAATGTTTTATATACATATTATGTGAATAATACTATGATACAATATTATTAAATATAACACATATTTAATACTATTTATATGATGCTTAAAAACATACTGGCCAATACTTAATGTTTTTACAGATAAACATATGCAGAAAACATTAAGAAATATAATGATAAAGAAAACACCCAAGAGAGTGGTTACATCAAGATGGGAGATAGAAGGGAAGTTTAGGGCCTTTGACTGTATATTTTCTTTGCAGAATTTCTCTAAAACAAAACAAAAGACTGAAGTCAATGTGGCAAAGTGGCTAAATCTAGTTGGTGGGCACATGGGAGTTTATTCTGTTACTCCCTGTGCTCTTTTGTAAGCTTACGTGTTTTATAAAAAAACCTACGTACATGCTAGTTGTTAATGCCATCACTAGGTATGATTCTCCAACCACTGGGAAGGGGAAGAGGGGTATGAAGAACCAGGTGCTTGAGAAACCAGAATGAGCTGAGGCCCCAGGCATTGACATTTCAAGTCCTAGACAGGTAGTTAGTTGCTAAGGAGAACATTCCAGTCCCCCCAACACCAGCTGCACAGGAGTTGTGATGGTGGGATGTGTTCAATGATGCTTAATGTGGGGCATGACTTCGGGTGCTCACCACTGTGAGTCACTTACTGCTGAGTAAATGAGGGCTATCTGGGCCCCCATCAGGAGACAGTGGCTGCAGGTCCCAAGTAAAAGCAGATCTGGGCATAAATTCAGCCAATGTGTTGTGCCCAGGAAGCTCTGGGAAGAGCACAGACTTGGGAGTAGGCAGCAAGGACCAGAAAGCATCTTGCTTCTGGATTAGCTACAGGAAAGAATGGGTGTCTGGCCCAGAGGTGAAGCTTGAAAGAGACAAAGGGTATTCCAGAGTCAGAGAGAAGGATGTGGACAGGAGCAGCTGGTCTCAGGGACTGGAAATTTTCTAAGAAGCTTTCTGAGCTGGGTGCTCAGTCTCCCTGGGTCCACATTTGCCGGCTGTGCCTGCCTTCCACCTTCCACAGGATGTTGTGGTGTCACTGAAGAATACCAGCCTGTGACAGTGTTGTGAATGACTTACAGGAAGTTATAAAGGGAGAAAGTGGTACATCCCAAGGTCATTGGCAAAAGCGTGACCTCTGGCCTGCTTGGGTTGTGATGGAAATCTGTTTTGAAATTCAGAAGCATATAAGGGACAGGAAAGATGGAAAAGAATCCTGAAGCTCTGTTTTATGGCATGTTATTTATTTTCCAAATAAAGCAGTTTAAAAAGAAATCTATACAAGGGCCTGGGAGAATGGCTATGGAGCCTCTTTCCTCAGGCAATGAGTCCGGAGGGCCGGCGGGGTCTGGGGAGCGCCCTGCCGTCCCAGAGTCTGCGTGACTCCCCCCTCAGCTCAGCTCTGCGTCCTTGCCCACAGAGGAATTCCAGGCCCTGCTGAAAAGGCTGCCCGGAGACAGGTTCCTGAACTCCACAGCCATCTCCCAGTTCTGGGCCATGGACAGCAGCCTTCAGCACCGCTACCAGCAGCTGGGAGCCAGCTTGAAATTGCTGTTCAAGAAGACCCACCGGATTGTCCGCAGGCTCTTCAACCTCTGCAAGCGCTGCCACCGGCAGCCTCGCTTCCGCCTGCCCAAGGAGAGGTGAGCACCCCAGCTACCCGGGCCCAAGCCTGGCACCTTCCCCTGAGGCTGCTGAGGCCGGGGGGCCCTCTGTCCAGCATGGCAGATCTGGCGGCAGTGACCCATATGAGGCCTTTTAGATCCTCTGCTCTCTTCACCTACTTGTGACTTGTGTCTGACATCAGAGAGAGCAAACAGAGGCTGATTTTACTTTTTATAAATTATAGTATATTCAAATGTTATTCTAGTCATGCTCTAATTCTCACTCATTTCTATTTTAAGAAGTTTTTTCAGGAAACAGAGGGGTGGAGTTGAAGCTCACACACCAATTACATACAGTGAGAATATACACACATTGGGTTGCTTCAAACAAGGGATTAGTTCTGAGTCACAAAAGGAAAGAAAGCTGAGCCCCACCCCAACCCCGCCCTCAGGAGCAGAGGCAGGCTGTATCATCATAGGCACTCACTGCACATCCACTCACACGCTCGTTTACTCAACAAGTGCACACTGCGTATCCTAATATTAGGCAGTGTGTGTGTGTGGGGGGGTCCTCGGGAAGACATAATAAATATATAGAAACACAAAAACTATAAAATGATACCTATGTGGCAGCCAGTTAAATCCACATTCGTGGAACATAAATCAGAGGCACGGTCTAGTAAAAGCAAAAGCCCGAGAGAAGAGCTACCTTCGAGAAGGAAGTCTCGGCCAGCTTGTGTGGGAGAAGATAGAAATGGTACACGGAGACGGGGCCTTGCAGGGCGTGGAGGCTGCCTCGCAACCCGGAGATGCGGCTCTGACAGAGGCACCTGTAAGAAGGGAAGCGTCAGTGGAGAGCCTAGACTAGCAGAGGCTTTTGAGAGCGGTTCACTTTTTTTTTTTTTTTTTTTCAAGAAATCACTATTAAATGCTTACCAAGCGCCAGGAACAATCCTGGTTTCTGAGAACATGTTGGTGAAGAATAATGCAGTGTTCCTGCTCTCGTGGCATTTTCAGAGAAGCCATCTGTGAACAGGGAAACAATAAACAATAATTTCCAATCCTGATCCTTGCTGTGGATTATATAAAAACAGGCTGATGTGATAGAGAGCGAGCGACTGGGTGGTTCTTTCAAAAAGGGTGTCACAGAAGACCTCTTTGAGGAGGTATCACAGGAGCGGAAATCTAAGTCTAAAGAGGGAGCCAGCCATAGAAAATTCCTCTTCGTGGTGAAAGAGTGACAGAAGCAGTGGGAACAGGAAGGACAGGGATGGTAAGTGGGAAAGCAATGGATGGGAGTTGGGAAGTTTGGAGAACTAGGGATCGGACGGTCTTATTTAAAAAGCTGAAAACTACGTTAGATGTTTTGGTACAGAGGGTGTGGGAGATCTTCTATAGGCTTTTGAATAAGCGAAGGAAGTGGTACTTGGGAGGGATGAGCCCGGCTGCTGCCAGTACAAGTCTGATGTCAAGTATTTCTGGTGCTGATCCATCAGACAGACGCTGAGCTCTAGGCCTTACTCGATCATTCCAGAGTGGTGCAGTAGGGTTTCCATCATTCAGAGAACTCGGGGCTTTTATCTTTCTCATTACCTTCCCTGCCTATTAGTCAGTCTCCTCCTACCCTCAGGAGAGACGCCAAAGTGTGTCTCTGTGTGATTCTTTATTCATTCTTACCTCCCTTCCCAAAGGTCCTTGCCCTATTGGTGGAATCGCATCCAGTCCCTCCTCTACTGTGGAGAAAGCACCTTCCCCGGCACCTTCCTGGAACAGAGCCACAGCTGCACCTGCCCCTATGACCAGTCTTCCTGCCAGGGCCCCATCCCCTGTGCCTTGGGCGAAGGGCCCGCATGTGCCCACTGTGCTCCGGACAACAGCACGCGCTGTGGGGGCTGTAACCCAGGCTACGTGCTGGCCCAGGGGTTGTGCCGGCCAGAGGTAGCTGAGTCCCTGGAGAACTTTCTGGGGCTGGAGACAGACCTGCAGGACCTGGAGCTGAAGTACCTGTTGCAGAAGCGGGACAGCCGCATCGAGGTGCACTCCATCTTCATCAGCAACGACATGCGTCTGGGCAGCTGGTTTGACCCTTCCTGGAGGAAGCGCATGCTGCTCACGCTGAAGAGTAACAAGTACAAGCCGGGGCTGGTGCACGTGATGCTGGCCTTGTCCCTGCAGATCTGCCTCACCAAGAACAGCACCCTGGAGCCTGTCATGGCCATCTACGTCAACCCGTTTGGGGGCAGCCACTCTGAGAGCTGGTTCATGCCCGTGAATGAGGGCAGCTTCCCCGACTGGGAAAGGACTAACGTGGACGCAGCTGCCCAGTGCCAAAACTGGACTATCACCTTGGGGAACAGGTGGAAGACCTTCTTTGAGACAGTCCATGTTTACCTACGGAGCCGAATCAAGTCCCTGGATGACAGCTCCAATGAGACAATCTACTACGAGCCCCTGGAGATGACCGATCCCTCCAAGAACTTGGGCTACATGAAAATCAACACCTTGCAGGTCTTTGGCTACAGCCTCCCCTTTGACCCGGATGCTATCCGGGACTTAATTCTCCAGTTAGACTACCCGTACACTCAAGGTTCCCAGGACTCTGCCCTCTTGCAGCTTATAGAGCTTAGGGACCGGGTAAACCAGCTCTCTCCCCCTGGCAAAGTCCGGCTTGACCTTTTCTCCTGCTTGCTCCGGCATCGGCTCAAGCTGGCCAACAACGAGGTGGGCAGGATCCAGTCCTCCCTGAGGGCTTTCAATTCCAAGCTGCCAAACCCTGTGGAGTATGAGACAGGCAAACTGTGTAGCTAATGGGGGCCCCACTCCAGTGCTGGGCAGGGAGGTGATCCATGAATCCAGGGTGCAAAGATCATCCAAGCCCTCACCTTAGTGCCAACAGGGTTCTCCCTTGAGACTTTCCGCACCCAGCCGATGGGACCTCAGGGCTTGGACTAAAGCAGGCAGGAGAGAAAGAGACCATCACCACACATGTGTACACGCTCACCATTTGCGTGCACACACGCGCGCGCATACACATACACTCTCTCACACAGGGAGGCTACGACTCAGCAGCCTCGAATCTGTGAAGTCGGTGCTTTCAAATGCATGCAGTTGAAGGAGAGGAGCCAAGGGAGAGATTAAGAAAAAGAACCAGCCAAACCATGAAAACAAAATCCTTAAAAAGTGATTCTTATCATTCAAGAAAGCAAGAGGGGGCATGGGGGTAGGAACAGGAGCAGTTCCCCCTCCCCCACCGAGTCACTTTTGTATTCTTTTTAACCAGGTTTCTTAAAATGGCGTTGTTTCGTGATCCCCCCAGCGTTGGTTCTTACTTTTTGTATGCTGCCTCCTCTGTGCCCTCCCAGACACTGACTGCTTCTCAAGCCGGCTCCCCTGAGACACTCAAGGTGACACCAACAGAGGACCGTAAGGGCAGACAGGCAGGCTTGCTCTGCTCTCCACTCCTCCCTCCCTCCAGCCCCCTTGCTTCCTCAGCCCCCCTACTTTGTTCCACATTCCCCTCGTGGTCCAGCCAGAACTCCTCTTCCAATGGCACCTGTCCTGTCCAAGAAAGCAGCTCTGTCAAGTTAGAAAGAGACAATGTATAGGGAAATGTTCTTTTTTAAAAACAAAACAAAAATATTTATTTTGTGATTGTTTTCTTTGTCAATCTGCTCCAGCCACATGAACGTATGAGTAAAAGTTTACCTGGTTTAATATATTTTCTTAAAAGGCCTTTTTTAAGGGAAAACAGAAAAGAGAAAACAAAAGAAGATTATGGTTCCCTGGGCTGCCTGGATTTTTTTTTTTTTAATTGCTCTGTGTGTGATACATGGACATCCATGGATGGTGGATAGGCCGTGGGGGAGGCTGGTTGATTAGTGTGTTTTCAAAAGAGAATGCATGTCTGGCTTGACTGGGGTGTGTGTGGCGGGGGTTGTTACATGAAGAATGGAGTGAGGCAGAACTCCGGGTCCCGGAGTTATCTGGCTACCCTGCCCCCTCTTCCTAGACAGGAGAACTAACACAAGTCCTACAGCCAGGACTCCTCGCTATCAGAGGAGTGATGTGAAGGTCCCTGCTCACAGGGGAGCTGCAGCCTCTGCGTTGGGCAAATGTGTACTGAGGCGGGCTGGGGGTAGGGGGGAGGGCTCCTCTTTGCCAACACTGCTGCAGGCATCAGGAGAGTTTCCCATACTCAGCATCTTCTAGTCTGTGATCGCCTTTTGAAGAAACTGGGAAGGACGCAGACGCATTGGTTTTCTCTATTCTGGTTACCACTTTCCCAGCCTAAAAAGCAGGCTGGATGTATGCCACACAGAATGAGGCATCATTCTCCCCAGAGTGCCTCCCCCAGGTGGTCCGAGAAGCATTTCACAGCAGATCTCTTGGAGAACCACTTCCTCTCTACTCTCCACAGGTTCCAATTTCTTCAGGCGAAAGTCACCACATAAATACTAAGTACTCCATTCCCTACGTGGGCTATATCTCAGTTGGTACAAAACGAACTGGGAGACAGAAAGGATGGTTGTGTCTATGCACCCAAGAGTCTTCGACGTTTATTGCTGCATAGAGAAGAATTCAGCATCATATTTAATCATTGTACCCTATCTCAATCCACAACGACCTGAAATCCTTGGTAGACAAGCAGCCTCCAGCATTTCTTTCTTCAAAGTTCCCCTGGAGGCTTCTAGGGCAGAAATCCAGAGTGATGGGATAACCTAGGGGGTAACGCACATATTGGCTATTTCTACTGGGCCACTGCTTGCTTTCACGAATTTGTACCAAGCAACTCATCTGTGGAAGATGGAACCAGCAGATGTCCTCTTCATCAATGGGGTACTGATGTGCCAGAGGAGTATGCTTTGGTTGGGAAGGGGGTTGCAAGCGGTAGGAAGGCATTGATACTTTCCACTGACAGGGTTTGAGAGGTGCAAGAGAGATCCCAGAGTCTGATTTTAGCACTGACTGTGCATGTCTCCACGCTGCAGGACTGGGTGGGCACATGCTTTCACCCATGAATTAATGGCAAACCATGTACAGCAATATTCAGAGTGAGGAGGAAAGCAGTTGAGAATGTGCCGTGCACAAAGTTAGCAGTGAGCACCTTCAGTAGCATGAAGGTAATTGCTCCGGTGAGAAGAGAGTCAGTACGTGGGGGCTCACGTCTTACCTGGGCCGGTCCCACAGTTGAGGGGTAGGAAACCTTAGCTATCAGTCTCTGAATCAGACCAGACTGGGGGAAAAGCATACCTATAGAGTTATTAGAAGGATGTTGTGTCTCCTTATTTTAGGAAGGCTCTGGAAAGATGATGGTGTGACATACTCAGGTTTTAGAAACAGATGCACCCAATCACAAAGATTTCCACTTCTTGCCTGCTAGAAGGCTTAAACCATGAAGCTGAGTTTATCAACTCCACTTAAAAGTACTATTACACATTGGTAAATATTTAGGAGTGCCCTTCTAAACCCAGATGTAAGTACCATATTGATAGAAGGCCTAAAATACATTATTAATTAATCACAGTAGAAGGAATGTTTATATTTGACCTACTCATCTGTTCTCTGTGATGGATGCCTGACTCTTGTGAGACAGTGATGGGTGTCTGGTGTACCAGAGCTTGGATCAAAGCAACAGACCAAAGATTTTGCTTCTAGAAAGCAGGTGGAAGACAGTGGGGGTGGCGGGGGTGGTAAAGTATGGACAAGATTCCTTAAGAGATTTTTAAAGGCTTGAGACCACACATTCAGCACAGAGGTTCTCAGAAAGCTAGGCTAAGAATGCCATAATACAAAAAGGCTGTCCCAGTCAAAATTGTCACCTTGAAAGTCTACAATAATCAGAAGATGTGAACAACCTATTCTTATACACAGTTGAAAATAAAGAATTGTCATTAATTAATTAGTCCTGGGCTGTCTGTCAATGTTGGTGAACTGAATGGGGAAGTAAGAGACAAATGGATATAACAATCAGGAATCCAGGCCTTAATTGTAACCCCAAAGAATGAATACATCAAAAGCTAATCTGCCCTAATGCTCGAGACTAATACCTCTAATACTAAATAACATATTTAATCCCCCGTGCTAATAATAATAATGCTAAGCTCTGTAAGCATATTCATGCATTGACAGCCAAACATAAATGAAGATCTCTTCAAATACAGGGCATCACAAATAGTTCAGATTCCATTCTTGGCTTCTTTTCACAAATATGAAAATAGTGGTCATGATGGGGAGAGCTGCCTTATGAGTAGATGGAATATATTGCCTACAGAATGTCCTGCCCCCAAATATCACCTTCAAAGCCTGTAATTTCATCATGCAAGTCTGCTCTCTTGTATATAAGAGAGAGATTTCTTTGCCATTGTATTTTGTATGAAAATTAAAATGCCCTTAGGAAGAAATAAGTCTTAGAAGCTAACCCACTGGCAAAATAGAGGATTAGATTTTTGGAGCTAGAAGATTTTTTGAGGTCATCCAGTCCTACCCATTTCTGACATGAGGGGGAAGAGGTTACAGCACTTGCCTGAGGTTGTATCTATCAGAAGGGGAGAAGTTCAGTCTTTCATCTCTACCTCTCTCTTCCAGTAAATGACATTTGGGTCCTAGGGGGTGACAGAGACCCAGTTTCAGGGCTTGGGAGTATGAGGGTGGGGAAAGGAAGACACATTTCTGGGAAGGAGAGGAGAACTTCCGAGAGGTGGGAGAATCCTCACATCTTTTCCTGGGAGTGATTCTAACAAAAGTAATCAGCTGCTGTAGCAATTGAAAGGAAAAGACTTAAGTCTCTCCCCTGAGAAGATTTAAGCATGGGGTAGACATATTTCCATCCAAGGCTGGAGATGCAGGGATCAATTTGCTGGTTTCCTGATAACTCTATCAGCTCAGTGATTTTTAATTACAGCATCCTGCCTCCAATTTCTTGCTGTTTTCTCTACCATCAGTTTGAGTTTGAATACCATTACAAATCTGATAACTTCTGCAAAGCATCTTTATTGTGAAGGGTAGAGATGTCTGGGTAACAACAACATGCAAAGGCTCTAGGCTGTGCAGTCACTGTGGTAAACATATGACCTAGGTCTAGGGCCACGGCAGAGAACAGTAATGAGGCAATACACTCTGCTGTGCACTAAGAGTGCTTGTTCTGTCTAGCAGTAGAGCAAGAATACAGACCAAAGGAGCCACTGAGACACAACAGGCCTATGCTCCTGGCCTGGCAGGATAAGTTGAGAAATTCAGGTTCTGTGACTGGCTATAGACACATTCCCTTTTTAGATTCTTGTTCGGCTTCTGCCACCAGCCAGCTCTATAACTGTCAGCAGGTCACTTGACTTTCTTACACAGATACTAGGGGTCCTTCTGGTGCTATCCTTTCATGCCGTTGAAGGCAGTATGGCCCAGGAGACAGTGCAGGCCATTAAGTCAGACCTGAATTGACATGTTGGCTCTGCACTTATATTTAAGTGATCTTAATTCTTGACTTATCCCCTTATGTGTAACCCAAACACTTCACCCCCTAAGATTTCCCTAAGGCTTTTCTTTCCGTTCTCTTTCTGGATGCTCACCTCTCTGCATACTTTTGCCGAGTCCTCTCCAGCTTGCAGAATACATATATACCTTCAATTCCCTAAAACTAAATCCCATTTCCTTCCTCTTTCCCTTCATCCTTCCCTCTTTCTTTCCCTCCCTTCCTTCCTCCCTCCCTATGGTAAGTGCTAGGCTCTAGGATAGGTGCAGAATAGTCAATACCTCTATGTGTTTCTGGGCCACGGAGAATTGTAAAATATAATGTAGGGGATGGAGATGCAGACACAATCCAGAGTGGCGCATTCTCTAGTAGAGATGTACAAAGTATTGATGATATACAGAGAGGGAGAAAATTACTCCCTGGGAGTCACTAATGACATTTGTTGCGAACCCTCTAATCACTATGGAAGCAATACCCCAGGTCTCCATATGTTTTACATGTCAGTGGAGGGAAAGACCTAACGTGCAATGTGTGTGCCCCCTCTCAGAGAGCAGAAAGGAGCAATGGCAGCAGCAGAGCCCCTCCCCCCGCCCCCGAAGGTACACACTACATCTGGTCGGTGCCGTTATTTGGGACTCCCGAGCACCACATCAGCACCTTATTATTCCGTCCAAGGCACACTCAAAAGACAGCCAGGTCTGTTTGGTAGAGCAGCTGCCTCCACGCCTTGAGGGTGCAGTGTTCTGAAACCACTGCTTCTGCAACTTGAACGTGCATATGATTCACTTGCAGATTCTGATTCAGCGGGCCTGAGTAAGGCCCCAGATTCTGCACATCTAACAGCTCCCAGGTGATGCTAATGCAGCTGGTCCAAAGACCACACTTAGAGGAGACAGTTCCTAGAGAGCATGCCTGTCGTCTTCCTCAGCCCTCGGGATTCTAAAATGGGGGTCTACCAGAAACCGTAGGGGCTAAGAAGCCAAAAGGTCAATAATGTCTGGCGAGGAGGTGAGGTCCTCACTTATAAGAATCTTGGTGCTCTACTGGCATCCAATTTCTCAACCACACAGGAGCCAGGTATCTGACCTGTATATACTAGTGAGGTAAGAAAAGAGAGGAGAGAGGAAAGAAGGGAAACTTAAGTAAATCAAAATTCTGCACGCTGAGAGCTCGCTTGCTTATGAATGTGTTTACAGATAAGCAGCCCCACAGACCAGCTGAATCATGCTGGCTGAGTAAAGGTCTTTCCCCCAAGCCTATCAGACAGAGTAAATCTGTTCAGAAGTGGGACAGGGAGTGCCTGTCACTCTGTGAAAACACACATCAGATAAGATGATTAAATCCCCACCAGCAATGTGCAAGCACCCAGAGGCCCAGACTTTAGACTGCCAAGGTGCCATGCAATTTCTAGGCACTTCATCTAAGAAATAAAATGAATTATTTCTGTTTTCAGTTCTGTCCTCCTCTCCTCCAGCCTGTGCGATTACTACCCTTGCATCATTAATAAAAACAGCCACCAGAATTTATAGGGGGTCATTCTTCCAAGGATCTCAGCACTTGGAGAAATAAATCAATCAATGTTATTTATTGAGCATATTCAGCTAGGAGATGTGGGGAATAAAGCAAACATGTATTTAGTATGTACACTCTCTTAATTCAAAAACTTTTGGGATGGCTTAGAAAATATACCTTGTGGGGAGGCTATACAGCAAGGTGACAGCAGAAGCTGGATTTGGCGTGCTTTCTGGAGTCTGGCTGCCTTGGTTCAAATCCCATCTCTGCCACTTCCCAGCTGTGAGGGGTCGGGAATGCCATTTACTCTCTTTTAGCATCAGTGTGCACATCTGTGAAAGAGGGGCAATTATCAGGCTGCTCTGATGGTCAAAGATGGGAAAGGACGCAGGCTCGCAGTACATAATGCTCAAGTGTGGGTTGTTTTTATGGCATTAGATGGTTCCTATGTTTAAGGAAAGGGAAGAAAAGCAAAGCAAAGGAAAAGGAAATACCCACGTGACTCACCTGCAGAAGCACACTCTTTCCTGGAAACAAGGAGAAACTTATCATCCGGGCCCTTGCATAAGGGTCATTGGGTAATACAGTGGAAAAGTCTTCAATTACAGTTTTACGGCAGACGTAGATAAGCCATTCAAGTGGGTATTTCTTATACAGACCCTGTATAAAAGCAGAGAATATAATAACATCACTCATTGCCAGAATGCCTGTGCCTGGCTGGATCACGTGGCCCAGGTACCTTGTTTCTAATGATGTAACTCATTACAGTGATAGAGCTTAGAGGTACCTAAGAGAATAGCTGGTTAACGTGCCCATTAGACTGTCTTTTTCAAATAGCACATCTTAAGTGCACTTTTAGCAAGTATGGTTTGCAGTCAATTCCTAGTTGAATTCTTTGATGGGGAACCAGGGTGTAGGACTGCCATAAGGTTTTTAGAGACAGATATGAGGAAGGCAGAGTTTATATTCCAGTTATATCCAAAGTATAAGATGTGGATGGGCAGAAAGAAAGGTAGAGAGAATGTTCTAAGAAGTGGGAGCAACACGTGTCTAGGCACATACTCATAGACACAATGATGAGCCAGCCTGATGTGCATGTTCCACATCCAGTCTCCTGGTCCAATGCCCTTTGTTTGTTTCTTCTTTTAAAAACAACAGCTCTATTGAGATACGATTCAGATATTGTAAGGTCATAAGATTCACCCCCTCTAAAGTGCACAATTCAGTAGTTTTTATTCAAAAAGCTCTGCATCGATCACCACTACCTAATTGCAGAATATTTACATCACCCAAGAAAGAATCCTGTACCTATTGGCAGTCCCTTTCCATTCTTCTCCAAGCCTCCACCCTTGGCAAACACTCATCTATTTCCTATCTCTGTGTATTTACCTATTCCCCCGATTTTTGTACAAATGAAATCATATAATATGTATGACATACAAACATCATATGATTTAAAAATACAATATTTTCTACCATTATGTGGATTTTCTTTTCACTTTCTTGATAGTGTCCTCGAAGTACAAAAGTTTAGAATTTTGATGAAGTTCAATTGATCTACTTTTTCTTTTGCCGCTTATGTCTTGGATGCCGTATTTAAAAAGCCATACACTTATACCTAAGTTTTCTTGTAATAATCTTAGCAGTTTTAGCTCTTACCTTTAGGTTTCTGATCCATTTTGAGTTAATTTTTGGACATGGTATGACACAGGGGTCCAACTTCATTCTTTCACATATGAGTGTCCAGTTGTCTTAGGACCACTTATTCAAAGACCTTTCTTCCTCTAAGAAGTTGTATTGGCACAGGTGTCAAAAATTGATTGACCATAAAAATATGACTTGATCTGGACTCTTAACTCTATTCAATTGATCTGTATGTCTAACCCTATGTGAATACCACAGTGTATTTATTATTGTAGATTTGTAGTAAATTTTGAAATTAAGAAATGTGAGTCCTCTAAGTTCTTTTTCTTTGCCAAGATGTTATGGCTATTCTTAGTCTCTTTATTTTCCATATGATTTTTGAGGTTCAGCTTGTCATTTTCTGTGAAAGCACAAAAAAAAAGAGAGCTGGGATTTGATAGGAATTATGTTAACTATATGGATAAGTTTGGGGAGTATCATCATCTTAACAGTATTAGTTATTCTGATCCATAAATAGGGAATGTCTATTTAAATCTTTCATTTCTTTCGATGATGTTTTGTGGGTTTTGGTCTTAAAAGTCTCACATTTATTTTGGTAAGTTTATTCCTAAGTATCTTATTCTTTTTTGATGCTATTATAAATGGAATTGTTTTCTTAATTTCATTTTTGCATTGTTCATTATTTGTGTATAGAAATACAATCGATTTTCCTATATTGATCTTGCATCCTGCCACCTTGCTGAACTTGTTATTAGTTCTAGTGCTTTTTTTTCTGTGTGTGGCTTCCTTAGAATTTTCTATATACTAGAGCATATCATCTTCAAATGTAGTTTTCTTATATTCTTTATTCTTAGTGACTCTTCTTCAACCAATGCATTCTTGTTCCTGCTGCCTCCTGTGGGAGGAGGAGAACTTCTTTATGCTCTTACTGGAAGTATCTGAGAAATTTATTGCAGAGACAGATTGGCCTTCGGAAATATGGATCACCCTTAGCACTGTCTGTGGGCAAACAAAGGCATTCAAAAAGTAACATGGTAAGAAGGTGAGAATAATCAATAATCTGTGGTGTTTGTTCAAAGTTCTTAGCCTATCTCCCAAGTTCTCGGCTGTCTCCATTCAATGGTAACAGTAATTGGATCGGCATTAATGAATGAGAACTCATGCATAGCCTCCATACTCGCCCCCATAGCTATTCAGTTCACGCTTCCATAGTGCCAGGACTAGGACTGCCAATGAAAGAGATTAGCTTTTAGCAGTTGACCAAGTCATTCTGTCTGGTTGTTTAGTCCCTCACCCATAGTAGATGTTCTCTGCTGGTTGTTCACATGTAGTTCGAAAACCTTTAGGCTTCCTGTCCACTTCCAGAGATCCACCCACCTGCCTTTTTCACAGACATTCCTTGTCTCTGATAGTCTAATCTTTCTCCTTCCAGGCCCTTAACCAACTAACCAACCATGTCATTCCACATTGCCCACGAGTTCATCTATATTTTTACCTTAAGTCAGTTCTTCCTCTACACAAAGTTGATGACTAATTGCACTTAACATCAAAGCTCTGCCCATGGGGAGGATTTCCCCCTCATCACTGTCCATCACAGCTCACCTATGAATGAAGCTGGACCTTTCTACTTATCTGTTATCTCATCATAAAGGCCGTCTGTTAAGCCACAGATGTGAACTATAGGAGATACACGAGTGCAAACTGATTGATGGCATGGGGCTCTGGGCTACCTGCTTGATTAGCTTATAGTGTGCTCTCCAGCTCTGCTTGTTTCCAATCTTGGATGTACCATATCCATCTTAGAATGCACTGCCACAGAACTGGCCCCACCTTGCGACTTGTGGGCTTTGCATGAACCCAGTTCATGATGGATGGCTCTGGTCATAGGATCCCTTGTATCTCAGGGTCAGAAGCTCTGTATTTCCCAAGGGCAAGTAGCACATCAGTAAATGCTTATTGATGGTGATCATCCTCTGTTTTAGGTGGCAGGGACTTTCTCCAGAACCCCAGAAGTCTACATTGTGATTTATTGACTGGAGCTTCCCATCAACTCTGAACACTATTTTCTCCCACCATAGATGGCTCTGGTACCATAGGGTCTCCTAGGTTATATGGCTCATGTGTCAGACCATTTTCTCAAACCTGGTCCTTCTGCTGAGCTCTTTCTTGCTCTGGATACTACTCAAAGTTCACAGCCTTTTAATGTTATACAGCAAATGGGTGAAGGTGGTATTTCCAGGCATAGAATATGCTGCCTCCAGAACCTGAAGAGGCCATTAAGACTTATGCTACTTTCTCAGTAGTTGGAGGCGTAAAATACAATTCTTTGTTGTTTCATTTGGAAGGGATGTTCTGGCATTCTCCAGAACCTGTAGATCCCTAAGAAGTTCACTAATATGCTGGGGTCCTGAAGCTTTAATCTCCACTTTCTGAAGCACATGTATTTTGCCAAGGCTTCCACATAGTAGCCACTTCTTTTTCATCTGGTCTTATTATCATGGCATTGTCAATATAATGGGCCAGTGTGATGTTCTGTGGACTATCAGACATTTCATCTCCTTGATAGTCTTATTACAACAGAGGGCCAAATCATTAACAAAACCTAAGACAAGACCATAATTATATACTCTTGTCCATCTCACATGAATATGAACTGCTTTGGGTCCTCTTTTCTTGTAGGGATGGAAAAGAATGCATTCACCAGATCACGGTCATTTAATATGCATTGGAGGCTATATTCATCTGCTTTAGTAAAATCACATCTGGCTCTGCAGCTACAACTGGGGACAGTACTTGATTAAATTTACAGTAGTTATTCACTCAGTCATGATTCATTCCATTTTTATAGGGGCTATTCTGGTGAATTAAATAAGGATTTATCATAGATCATCACCCTTGTATTCTCTGAAGGTAGCACTAATGTCTACCATTCTCACCAGGTTGCAATATTATCTTTTTATTTACTATGTTGACTTGGGGTGAAGGCACAGTTGCACCGGTTTTCATTTGGCTTTCTCTACTAAATTTCCTACTGTACAGGTTAAGGAATCAATACCGACTCCAAGGGTTTATGCCAAACTCCAAAAAGTATGTCTATTCCAATTATACCAGCAAATGATCATCAGGTGGGCCTGTGATTCCAGGAATCTGTGAAGCCAGACCTAAGGATTCCAGGATTCAATTACTTCCCTGGCCCCATACAGCCCTTCTGTATGGCAATACTCCCCCCACATTGATCTTTAAGATTCGACTGTAACAGGAGGGTTATTATGGCATATTGAGTCCCATATTGGATATCAATGCTAATTCTGACTCCATGTCCCACAGTCCTTGAAGAGTTTGGGTATTGCTTTTTCCCAAATGGGCTGTTGCTTGAGTAAATGGCTATAGTCCATTGGCAAAAGGACTAGAACATTTCCAACTGAATACAATTGCTATGGAGTTGCAGGATTCCTTTTCATAGAAATCCAGCATCTCTTTCTGCCCCTGGTGTTCTGGGTCTGAGAACTGACTGAAGTTTGGAAACTTGACAAAGTACCATGGATTTTAATTTGAGAGATTTCCCTCAGCCTTCTTATCATCCATTCTTGATATCCTTTGCCTGTGTAAATTAAGAAATATCCCCTTTGCTCATCTAACATGCCTCTGGAAATACCAAGTTCCATGAATATCACCATAGCTCTTTGAAGGTTAGATTCTCCCTCTAGCCAAAGCCAGATACCGCTTAAATATTGCCACATATTGTGATATCAGGGCCACCTTGCTTCATTACAATAGTTGCAATTGCCTTGTTTCTGAGGGTTGAGTGCCATCACCTGGACCTTTATTGTTGGAGGATCTAATCGGGCTACTAGAAAGCCTAGTTCTGTATTAGCCTGTCCTATCTTCAGCCTTGGCCTATAGAGAACAGCTATCACTGAGCTGACCCACGTTCACCAGGTATTCCTTGGAGTGTCCTTTAGGCCCTCCCATGGAACATACTCCACTGGCACGTTTATGGCCTGATACAGTATATGCACTCTGTGTGCCAACTTCTTTGAGCTGTTTGATCTCTTGATTCACCATCCACCATGGCAGTTCTGGCATTTCTACTTCACATAGTGTGGGTCTTTGCTTTTTCCAGATCCTAACAGCCCTTCTAGTAACAATCATCTCCAGGGCCTTTGCTAAGGCATCAAATCATATAAAATGGAGACTATTTCAATATTGATAAACTCTCGATTATCCAACCTTATGTTCCACACCTCCTGATCAGGTACTCCAGGATTCAGTCCCATGCATATGCTAGTAGCCTCTACAGGGACATGTTAGCTATGCCATAACAACTTTGGTGTATACACTCCTTCCATAAAATTCTCAGTGCATCTCTAGTCTGATTGTACCGGAATTTGATTTTCCTTATTGGATTGTTTGCCAGGGGAAGGGGTAGGGGATATTTCCTTAAGCAGGCAAGCAGTGTCTTGTAATGTGAATGTCTTAACCGAGGTCTCTGCATCATCTTCAAGGAAGGGGAGAGCTATGATCTATCAAGGCCGAGGGGAGGAAGGGACTTCTGAAGGTCCAGCAAGTCAAGGTACTAAGGTCTACTCAAATTGCCCTATTCCAAGTCTCAGCATCCTACTACTTTCCCATTAGGGACCTGCACTTGGCATAGGAGACTTACTGAATCTGAGAATTCAATCCTATCTGAAGCTCTACTACTTTAATGATTAAGTCCTGAGCCTAGTTTTCTATTCTCCTGGTACTCTGGCTGTAAGAGATTAGGGTTTCCCTAAATGCTACTAAGGCCTTCTAGCTTTCATATTTTGTCTGGAAATGATGATTAATCATCTGAGCCTGTCATTATTTATCTTTCAAAAATCAATGGTGCTCAGCAAATCACCCAGTTCCATGGTCCTTATAATTACCATCTCCCTTGTCCCTCTCAATCACAAGAAACACTGCGCCACACCATGTACCCCCTTCTATGGATATCCCACATCAGTCTACTGCTGATGAAAGTTAACAGTCACACAGAAATTACCCTTCTTTCAACAGCTGCACTGCTACAATACCTCACAGGCTAGTTCTACCCCAGCTACAACCAGTGATGGGGTTTGCACCGCCAGAGAGCCAATGACTGACCCATCTCTAAAGTCCCATTTTGAAAGTCAACTTCCTAAAACTGCTTTTTGTATCAAAGAATTCTTAGGCGAGAATTGGCTGCAGAAGGTTTCCTGGGGAGAGTTCTTGAGGTATACATATGTGAGGAAGCGAAGAAGGCAAGTTTGGGCAGGAAGAGAAACGCACTCGTATTGAAGTTGTAACTGAGACCGAAGCAGATTCTATGGGGAGTTCTAGAGCCTGAATGGCCCTTCAGAACTCTCCTAAAGTGAGGCAAGAGGGTTAGGCTTTTAAATCTCCAAGCAGGCAGTCACTGGCCATGGGCTACCCGGGAGATGTGCAAGAGGGAAGGCTTAAGTTTGGGCAAGGCAGTTCCTACTGACAAACATAGCTGTAAACTGTGAGTGGTCAGTAGATATTCTAAGAAGCTAGGCCATTTGTGTATCAATCCTGAAGAGGGGACGCTGTTGTCTACCACAACATCTGTCACAATGACCATCGCTATTATCACCCCACCAGGACCACTGCCTGTCTTTGACATTTTTACCAGACTGGAATTTCCACACCTTTGCAGACAATATTGCTTATTCTAGATTTGGGATTGCTTTTTAGAGCAAAAAGAAAACACCCTCCTGCTACAGTTCCACCACACATGATCCACTAAGCTTGGCTGGCAAGTGGAGGCCACGGGTGACAACCTGATGCCAATTAGCAATGGGAAAGCTAGCCTAGCCCTCTGCTCTGTTGGCACTGCGGTTGCACAACGTTCCCTTTCTTTGGCTCACAATCTGACAAAATAGGTCTGGAATACGAGAGAGAAAAAATTTAGTTTGGCATTACCACGTCTTGACCATGACACTGTCCCGATTAATAATCACCTTGAAACTCCAGGTCATCACCCTCTAATTAATGTTGCCCCTCTCCTGTAGTATCCTGACTCTCAAGCCTCCGGGGTCAAGTGAGAACCCCAGTCTATCTTAGTCCCATCAGAGACAGAGAGTAAGAGAGAAAGTGACTGTGGCAAGGACTGACTACATGTTCAATAAGCCTTTTCCCTATTTCTCCTTGACACACTAGTCTGTATTTGCCGGCCTCTTGAAGTTCAGTAGAGCAATGTGCCTGAACTCTGGACAAAGGAAGCAGACAGAGATCATGTACCCACTCCCAGACCTGGCCCATGGATGCTTCCACATGCAATTCTCCTCTTTCTTTCCTCTCTTGTGAGAAGCCAGGAAAGGTAAGAGGAGTGAAGACTGGAGGCTTAAAGTGTAAAGCACAAGTATCCTCGGATGTCTGCTGGGAAGAAAAGCTGTCCAGAGGAGCTATTCTTCCAAATCAGACTGTTATACAAAGAATCATTTGTTGTTATCCCAGTGGCATTTGGGTTTGTTTGTTACAGCAGTTGGCTTACTCTAATACAGGGATAGCAAATGAATGTGAGCAGAGGGAACCCAAGGGAACCTGAGTTGTGTTTCTCACCAGCTCCAGGCACTGATTACTTGGTTACTTTTTTTAGATTCTCAGCACCCACCCAGTGACTTCAGCTAACCAAAATCATCATTTTGAAAATAAATGAATATTCATTTGAATATCACCTTGGTGGAAATAAGAAGAGTCAGAACCTCCCTATGATCAGAAGGGTCTTAATGAATCTAAGATGTGTAGCCTGTTACTCTTTGGACACCATGCATGGAGTTCTCATTAGGTAGAGAATGACCTATCTTTTCCCTGCCCTGCCCCAAGCTTCTCTCCACAGCATGAGCAACTCTGTCTAGAGGGCTGTATCCTGCATCTATTCAGAAATGCATTTCCTTTTTCTTCCAAGCAATACAGAAACTGATGGTCTGTGCACAGGGGTTTGGCCAGGGGCATTCCCCAAGACAGCATGGGCACATCAACCTAAGGCAAGAAATGTGGGCTCTGGGGAAACATTTTTGCACTTAACCATGCCAGCCTGGCACTCCACAATGTTCGCACTCCTCCAATTAAGCTGTTCAGTTCTCAATCATCTGGAGCTGCTGCCAACTGCTGGCTGCTGATAGTCAGAGTGGCTGCTGCCCGGAATGTCAGCAGTTCTGCTTTTCTGCCTCTCCTGGACTGGCTCTACTACACCCTTCTTCCCAGCCTCCCCATGACAGCAAGCCGCTAACTTCCCTTCACCCGGGTGCTATTAAGAGAGACACCTGGGAAGGTGCAGTGGGGCTACTAGGCTGCGATTTCTTTTGGTGCTTGTAGTCTACACCTGGTACTATACCATTCCAGCACTTTGAACACCACCTCATGCAAGTGAGGGGTCAATTCTTGTTCCTGGAGATATTGAACAGCTTGGGTCGTGGACAGAATGCCTGCTGAACATACATTCCCTGCTAGCCTGAGCTGGTGCTCTACATATATGAATCTTTACATCACCCAGGAAGATAAATACTATATATCGATTTTACAAACAAAGCTGTTAGGAAAAGCTAAGTCTCCTGACAATCTATCACTTTCTTTTTTCTCTCTTCTCATTACCAACACCCTGCATTAGAAATATGTCATCTTAAAAAAGAAAAGAAATGCATCATCTTCCCTTGACCTTGTAAAATCCAGCCTCTGGTTTTTGGCATCTAGATTCCTTCCTCTAGACATGTGTTGTTCAATATTATACCCATTAGCCACATGTGGCTACTGAGCACTTGAAATGTGGCTAGACAGAATCAAGATGTACTAGAAGTGCAAATTACACACCAGACATTGAAGACTTAGTACAATAATAAAGAATATAAAATATCTTAATACTGTTTAATACTGATTACATGTTGAAATGATTATGCTTATATTTGGCTATAAGTCACATAAAATACACTATCCAAATCAGGTTTTCTTTTCCTTTTCAATTTTTTAAAATTTTATTTACTTATTTTAATATGATTTATTGTCAAGTTGGCTAACATACAGTATATACAGTGTGCTCTTGGTTTTGGGGGTAGATTCCCGTGATTCATCACTTACAGCTTTTTCCTTTTTTAATGTGGCTACTAGAAACTTCAGAGCTACACGTGCGGCTTGCCTTTGTACCTCACAATATCTATGACTTGGATAGTGAAGTGTCTAGAGATTGACCAGAATGTTCTGTTACAGGCACAAACTGACCATGACACCTGCTGCTTCCCATAACCAGTAGGACAAATCCCGTGGTCCTTAATATGGCTGACAAGTCCTTCCATGTTACGTCCCTCATCTCCCCTTATTTCCTGAGCCTCCACATTTCATTTTACATTCCTGCTAACCTCTGCATGGGGGTGCTTCCTCACCACCACCACTATGTTTCTAGCACCTCTACTTTGTTCATGCTCTTCCCTCTGCCTGGAATGTCTTTCTCCCCAGGAGTCCCCTGGAAAACTCCTTCCTGTTGGTCTTCTCAGACTTGATGACTGCTTCCAGAAACCTTCTCTAACCCTGCCCCTTGGCCCAGGGCCAGGATAGGGTAAGACAGGCAGGGCCCCTATGGTACAAAGTTTAAGGAGGTGCTTCTATAAACCCTAGAGTAGCACCTCTTTACATTTGGGGTCCCAGGTGCCTCTTCCTGTGAAGTCCCTGTGGAAGTCTGTGGCTGTGCTTCAGCAATGTCTTAAAATTATCTTGTGTGCTTTATTCACTGGTGAAACTCTGGCAGTGTGTTTTCTACCAAAATATTGATCGTGACACTCAAGAAAGAAAACTTTGTCCTGAGGGAGCACTCTGTTTATCAGGCACTGTGCTATGTGTTGGGAATTCAACAATGACATAGTCTATGATCTTAAAAATCATCACAAAACCTTGTTATGTGCCCTCTGCTTTCCTACTTCAAGTAGAAACTTCCAAGTTTTGAAATACTGACTACCTGTGCAGCCAGCTGAAGTACAGATTCTCAGGCCCCATCCCAGAGTGTCTGATTCTGTAGCTCTGCAATGGGGTCCAGATGTTCTATGATCAAATTTAGAGAAACATTCCTCTACTACATTCATTTAGCTTTCATTTGACTATTATTGAGTGCCTACTCTGTGTAAGTCTTTGTGCTAGGGGCTGTCAAGGAAACAAAGATAAATCAGGAAAGAATAATGTCTTATAGACTCCTAGAGTTTATGGAACGTCTCCATATGCGCAATTTTGTTTGATCAGTGGATTAAAGATTATCTCCCTTTTAGAGATAAGACCTATTTGCTCAAAATCACACATAAGTAGGTAGTGGGGACTAGGATCAAGGTCACAGTGAGAAAGCAGTGGGGAATGGAATCAAGGTCACATAGCTAAGAAGGTAGTGGGGATGACGGGAATTGAGGTCACATGGTAAGTAGTGGGGATTGGAATGGAGCCCAGCCATGCCTTCCCACTTGACACAGGAGTTTGTCCTGCAAAGGTGATCTTGAGATGCACTGGAATTTCATACCTAGGGACATGAGCCCACCAGAAAGAAAGGGAGGAGGAGAAAGGAAGAGGATTCTGGAAGCCAGCTCATGGAGAGAAGAGGGGAAGGCCAGCTAGTCTCTGGCTGCTACTCAATCCCAGTGTGATAGGGGCAAAGGTGGGTTCTCCTGCACCTGTGGGCCTGAAGTGAGTTCTGGAATCCTCTTAAATTCTCCTCCTTTCACCCTTCCCTAGCCCCAGGAACCCATCCTATCCCAGCAAAGGTAGGAGGTCCTGAGACAGCCTGACTTCTCTATAACACAGGTGTCTTTTTACCCCATTTCCCCTTCTTCCCCAGGATGGCTCGGAGAACAGAGAACATACTTCCCTAGTCCCTGCGCCCCTCCCCCAAGCTTGCTGAGTAGCCCAGGGCCCCACCCCTGACAGGCCTAGGCAGGGTGGGCATGGGGGTAGGTAGTGCAGGGCAGCGGGCAACAACCCCTCAGCACTCCACCCCAGGCCAGCCCTCCCCTCTCCTGAGGCTGGGCTCCCAGGGCTCTGGAGACCAGGTTGTCAGTTAAAGCAGACCTGACAGCTGACAGCTTTCCAGAACAGCAGGAGCACGGTTAGCTTTCCTTCAGGTTTTTTTTTTCCCTCCTCTTTCTTTCCCCTGTTGTTGCAAGACTGGAAGCCTGACTGGAATTTAAAGCAAGGCGCTGGGATAAAAATGTATGATAGCACCAAGCCCTGCTCTCTTGGCTTCCTCCTCCGATTGGCAGCTGTCCGCTTTCTGGGGTCTGAGAACAGAACACCTGCAAATTGTCAGAAGAGGGGTCTGAGGCAGGAAGGGAGGTGACCCCGTACTCTGAGGCCTGAGCAAGCCTTCTTCGCTGGGGCGCTGATCATGTTTTCACTTGGGGCACAGAAGGAGCAGGCGGCCCTCCTGGGAAGCACCTGTTATCTGTCCCCAGGTCCCCAAGCCCTTCCCTCTCCCGAAGTCTGGAATGCCCAGGAGGCTCCTGTGCCTGCCGCTAATCCATCCCACTCATGGAATCTGTCTGTTCCCCTATCAGTTCCTGCTTATGGCAGATAGATAAATAGATGGATAGATAGGAAGGAGAGACTCTAAGCAGCTTAGATAAACTATCCTATTTACATCTCTGGGTCCAATCTATCAATCCATCGGTCTGCCCATTGTGTTTGTGTTCTCTCTCAATCTGCCAC